>NW_021613353.1:0-5060 GCF_004785775.1 Grammomys surdaster | reverse complement strand
CATTTTTCTACATGCTGACCACCAGTTGGACCAGCACCATTTGTTGAAAATGCTATCTTTTTTCCATTCGATGGTTTTAGCCCCTTTGTCAAAGATTAAGTTACCATAGGTATGGGGGTTCATTTCTGGGTCTTCTATTCTATTCCACTGATCCTCCTGCCTGTCTCTGTTCCAATACCATGCAGTTTTTATCACTATTGCTTTGTAGTACAGCTTGAAGTCGGGGATGGTGATTCCTCCAGAAGTTCTTTTATTGCTGAGAGTAGTTTTCGCAATCCTGGGTTTTTTGTTATTCCAAATAAATTTTAAGATTGCTCTTTCTATCTCTGAGAAGAATTGAGTGGGAATTTTGATGGGGATTGCATTAAATCTGTAGATGGCTTTTGGCAAAATAGCCATTTTTACTATATTAATCCTTCCAATCCATGAGCATGGGAGATCTTTCCATCTTCTGAGATCGGCTTCGATTTCTTTCTTCAGAGGAATGAAGTTCTTGTCATACAGGTCTTTTACTTGCTTGGTTAGGTTCACACCAAGGTATTTTATATTATCTGTGACTATTTTGAAGGGTGTCATTTCCATAATTTCTTTCTCAGCCAGTTTATCTTTTGAGTAGAGGAAGGCTACTGATTTGCTTGAGTTAATTTTATATCCAGCCACTTTGCTAAAGTTGTTTATCAGGTTTAGGAGTTCTCTGGTGGAAGTTTTGGGGTCACTTAAGTATACTATCATATCATCTGCAAATAGTGAGATTTTGACTTCTTCCTTTCCAATTTGTATCCCTTTGACCTCCTTGTGTTGCCTAATTGCTCTGGCTAGGACTTCCAATACTATATTAAATAAGTAGGGGGAGAGTGGGCAGCCTTGCCTAGTCCCTGATTTTAGTGGGATTGCTTCAAGTTTCTCTCCATTTAGTTTAATGCTGGCTACTGGTTTGCTGTAAATTGCTTTTACTATGTTTAGGTATGGACCTTGAATTCCTGACCTTTCCAAGACTTTTATCATGAAGGGGTGTTGAATTTTGTCAAATGCTTTCTCAGCATCTAGTGAGATGATCATGTGGTTTTTTTCTTTGAGTTTGTTTATATAATGGATTACATTGATGGATTTCCGAATATTGAACCAACCCTGCATTCCTGGGATGAAGCCAACTTGATCGTGATGGATAATTGTTTTGATGTGTTCTTGAATTCGGTTCGCTAGAATTTTATTGAGTAATTTTGCATCAATGTTCATAAGGGAGATTGGCCTGAAGTTCTCTTTCTTTGTTGGGTCTTTGTGTGGCTTAGGTATGAGTGTAATTGTGGCTTCAAAGAATGAGTTGGGTAGTGTACCTTCTGTTTCTATTTTGTGGAATAGTTTGAAAAGAATTGGAATTAGGTCTTCCTTGAAGGTCTGATAGAATTCTGCACTAAAACCGTCTGGTCCCGGGCTTTTCTTTGTAGGGAGACTTTTAATGACTGCTTCTATTTCTTTTGGGGTTATGGGACTGTTTAGATGGTTTATCTGGTCCTGATTTAACATTGGCAACTGGTATTGGTCTAGGAAATTGTCCATTTCATCCAAATTTTCCAATTTTGTTGAATATAGGCTTTTGTAGTAGGATCTGATGATTTTTTTAATTTCCTCAGTTTCTGTTGTTATGTCCCCCTTTTGAGTTCTGATTTTATTAATTTGGATACTGTCTCTCTGCCCTCTGATTAGTCTAGCTAAGGGTTTATCTATCTTGTTGATTTTCTCAAAGAACCAGCTCCTGGTTTTATTGATTCTTTGGATAGTTCTTTTTGTTTCAATTTGGTTGATTTCAGCCCTGAGTTTAATTATTTCCTGCCTTCTACTCCTCTTGGGTGTATTAGCTTCTTTTTGTTCTAGGTCTTTCAGGTGCTCTGTCAAGCTGTTAGTGTATGCTCCCTCCAGTTTCTTTTTGTAGGCACTTAGAGCTATGAATTTTCCTCTTATCACTGCTTTCATTGTATCCCATAAATTTTGGTATGATGTGTCATCATTTTCATTAAATTCTAAAAAGTTTTTAATTTCTTTCTTTATTTCTTCCCTTACCTGATTATCAAGGAGTAGGGTGTTGTTCAGTTTCCATGTAAATGTGGGCTTTCCATTCTCTTTGTCATTTTTGAAGACCAGCCTTAGACCATGGTGATCTGATAGGATGCAGGGAATTATTTCAATTTTCTTATATCTGTTGAGGCCTGTCTTGTGCCCAATTATATGGTCTATTTTGGAGAAGGTACCATGAGGTGCTGAGAAAAAGGTATATTCTTTTGCTTTAGGGTGAAATGTTCTATAGATATCTGTTAAGTCCATTTGGTTCATAACTTCTGTTAGTTTTACTGTATCTCTATTTAGTTTCTGTTTCCATGATTTATCCATTGCTGAGAGTGGGGTGTTGAAGTCTCCCACTATTATTATGTGAGGTGCAATGTGTGTTTTGAGCTTTAGTAAGGTTTCTTTTATGAAATTCGATGCTCTTGTATTTGGCGCATAGATATTCAGAATTGAGAGTTCATGTTGGTTGACTTTTCCTTTGACAAGTATGAAATGCCCTTCCTTATCCTTTTTGATAGTTTTAAGTTGAAAGTTGATTTTATTCGATATTAGAATGGCTACTCCCGCTTGTTTCTTAGTGCCATTTGCTTGAAAAATTGTTTTCCAACCTTTTACTTTAAGGTAGTGTCTGTCTTTGTCACTGAGGTGGGTTTCCTGTAAGCAGCAAAAAGCTGGGTCCTGTTTGCGTATCCAGTCCGTTAGCCTATGCCTTTTTATTGGGGAATTGAGTCCATTGATGTTAAGAGATATTAAGGAGAGGGTGTTCTTGCTTCCTGTCATTTTTGCTAATAGTGGAGACATCGTTTGTGTGGTTATCTTCTTTTGGGTTTGATGGAAAAGGATTATTTTCTTGCTCTTTCTGGGGTATGATTGCCCTCCTTGTATTGGAGCTTTCCTGCCATTATCCTTTGTAAAGCTGGATTTGTGGGAAGATACTGTGTAAATTCAGTTTTGTCATGGAATATCTTAGTTTCTCCGTCTATGGTAATTGAGAGTTTTGCTGGGTAAAGTAGCTTGGGCTGGCATTTATGTTCTCTTAGGGTTTGTATGATATTTGTCCAGGATCTTCTGGCTTTTATAGTATCTGGTGAGAAGTCAGGTGTAATTCTGATAGGTTTGCCTTTATATGTTATTTGGCCTTTTTCCCTTACTGCTTTTAAAATTCTGTCTTTGTTTTGTACATTTTGAGTCTTGATTATTATGTGATGGGAGGTATTTCTTTTTTGATCTAGTCTGTTTGGCGTTCTGTAGGCTTCTTGTGTGATTATGGGCATCTCATTCCTTAGGTTAGGGAAGTTTTCCTCAATAATTTTGTTTAAGATATTTACTGGCCCTTTAAGTTGGGAATCTTCACTCTCATCTATACCTATTATCCTTAGGTTTGGTCTTCTCATTGCGTCCTGGATTTCCTGGATATTTTGAGATAGCAACTTTTTGCATTTTGCATTTTCTTTGATAGTTGTGTCAATATTTTCTAAGGTATCTTCTGCACCTGAGATTCTTTCTTCTATCTCTTGTATTCTGTTGGTGATGCTTGTGTCTATGACTCCTGATTTCTTTTTTAGGTTTTCTATCTCCAGGATAGTCTCCCTTTGTGATTTCTTTATTGTTTCCACTTCCATTTTTATGTCCTGGATGGTTTTGTTCAATTCCTTCATCTGTTTGTTTGTGTTTTCTTGTAATTCTTTAAAGGATTTTTGTGTTTCTTTAAGGACTTCATCCTCTTTTCCTGTGTTCTCCTCAAGTTTTTTGATAGTGTTATTTACTTCCTTCTTGTAGTCCTCTAGCATCATCATTAGAAATGATTTTAGATCTGGTTCTTGTTTTCCTGGTGATATGGGGAGTTCAGGACTTTCTAATGTGGGTGAACTAGGTTCTGATAATGGCAAGTACCTTGGGTTGCTGGTGCTTGTGTTCTTGCGCTTGCCTTTCGCCATCTGGATCACCTTTGTGCTATCAGTGCTGTCTCTGACTGGGGCCTGTCTTTCCTATTATCTAGGATGTGTCAGAACTGTTTGGGATGGGTTTTGCTGCTTTAGTTAGAGATGAGGCCCAAGATGTGCTCGGTGCTCAGGTGGAAACCGGAAGGGGCCAGGGCTCCGGGTCAGGAGCGGATGCCTGGATCCCAATGAGTCCCAGTGGGTCCCAGTGGGTCCCAGTTGCTCCCTGATTGGGGGCGAGCACTGCCACCTCCTAGCCTAAGAAACTGCTTGAGCTAGCTTGAGCCACGGAGAGCCCTGCTCCCTCTAGGTTCTGTGAGATTGGGTCCAGAGCTGACTCCCGGGATCTGCTCTGGCACAGACCGGAAGGAACCCACGCTCCAGGCCCTGGAGTGAACTCCTGGGTCCCAGTGGGTCCTAGCCACTCCCTGTTCGGGGGCAAGCACTGCCACCTCCTAGCCCAAGACCCTGCTTGGCACAGAGGTCCTGCGAGCCCCGCTTCCTCTGGAGTCTGCGAGATTGGGTGCAGAGCTGCCTCCCGGGATCCGCGAGTGCTCGGGCCCAGACCGGATGGAGCCCGCTCCAGGCCAGGAGTGAATTCCTGGGTCCCAGTGGGTCCCTGTTGCTCCCTGTTTGGGGTGAGTGCTGCTATTTCCTTACCTGGGATGCTGCGTGAGTTCAAGCTCCTGGGAGTCCCTGTTTTTCTTGGTTTTCTGCGGTTGGGTACGGAGCTGCTGCCTGCGACCTGCACTAGGCTCGGTCCCAAACCGGAAGTGATTTTTTTTTTTTAAAGACTTATTTATTTTATCCGAGTACACTGTAACTGTCTTTAGACACACCAGAAGAGGGCATCAGATCTCATTATAGATGGTTGTGAGCCACCATGTGGTTGCTGGGAATTGAACTCAGCACCTCTGGAAGACAAGTCAGTGCTCTTAACCGCTGAGCCATCTCTCCAGCCCCCTTTTCATGTCTTTTATTAACAAAAAATTATTGAAAGGCATTTCATCATTTTTTTGTAATTGTAACACAGATTTTTTTCTTTTGTTATACTTTGTA
>NW_021613352.1:0-4541 GCF_004785775.1 Grammomys surdaster | reverse complement strand
TCCTCCTCCTCTTCCTCCTCCTCCTCTTCCTCCTCCTCCTCTTCTTCCTCCTCTTCCTCTTCTTCCTCCTCATCTTCCTCCTCCTTCTCTTCCTCTTCTTCCTTCTCTTCCTCCTCTTCTTCTTCTCCTTCTTCTTCTTCTTGGATTTGTTTGTTTTTGTTTTTTCAAGACAGAGTTTCTTTGTGTGGTCCTGGCTGTCCAGGAACTCACTCTGTAGACCAGGCTGACCTTGCACCCAGAGATCTGCCTACCTCTGCCTCTGCCTCTGGAGAGTGGGGATCAAAGGTGAGCACCACACTTTTTAATTCCTTGAGCACACAACTTAGCGCCAACATCACCTTTGCTGGTGCTCCTTTCTCCTCAGATTGTACATTTTGTATTTCCCTTTGTTCAGTTTGCTCCTTTTCATTATGGATCTGCCTAAGAGTGGTTACTAATCACCACATGATACAGTCAATACTAGGTGGTCTTGAAATGTCTGTCCAAGCCATGAATCCAAAAGTCTTCAACTTAGCCTCAGGCAGATTTTTTTAGGACAAATGCAAAAAACAGCCATATTAATTTATTATTAGTTTGCCAAAATAACACAAGAATGGCTTCTAGACCACTTCCTAATATTCTTCACCTCTGAAACCTCTTGATCTGTCTGGTATAATTTGCATGGCTCTTAGCACTTCTGTCCTCCATGCTCCTACTAGAATGGCCTATTAAACCCTGCTTAAAGCATTCAACTGCTTTTCTAATCCAGACTCAAAGCCTTCCATATTCTTCCAAATAACAACACGGTCAGGCTTATCACAGCAATACCCTGCTCCCTGATTTCAGCTCCTGTCTTACCTAATGTCCTATTGCTGTAAAGAGACATCATGACCAAGACAAGTACAAGAAAGCATTTAATTGGGATTTTGCTTACAGTTTCATAAGTGTAGTCAGGTACCATTATGGCCAAGAGTTGCTGACACACATAGTGCTGGAGCAGTAAGTAGCTCAGAGCTATATCGTGATCCACGAACCAAGATCCACGAACCATGAGCTTTTGATACCTCAAAGCCCAACCTCAGTGATACACTTCCTCCAACAAGGCCACACTTAATCCTTCTAAATGCTTTCAGAGAGTGCCATTCCTGGTAACTAATCACTCAAACATATCAGCCTATGGAGGTCATTCTTAGTCAAACTACCACGCCCATTGTCCCAGCAAGTTTTAGCTGCCCAGCTCAGCATTCTGCCAATAAATATATGACAAAAAGAAGAAATTCTGGCTGACAAATTATTTTTGAATATTGAGTGGTCCAAAGAAGATCTCTTTCCAGCTTTCCCATAATGTCCAGTTTAAGATTTTTGTAAATATGAACAGAGAGCACTGGATACCCTTAAATTTTTTTAAAGTTAGATTTTTTTTTTTGAGCAGCTTCTCTCTATGTAGCCCTGGCTGTCCTGGAACTCACAATGTAGACCAAGCTAGACTTGAACTCAGAAAGACCTGCTTGCCTTTGTCATCCAAGTGCTGAGATTAGCCTAATGACATATTCCTCACTCTCCCAGATTTCATTTTTATTATTTTTTAGTCATGTGTGCCTTTGTGTATGTGCACATGCATGAAGTTACCCTCAGAGTCTAGAAGAGGGGGTCGGATCCTCGGAGCTGGAGTTATAGGAGGCTGTGAACCACTTATCACGGGTGCTGGTACTCAAACTTCAGCCCTCTGCAAGAACAGTGTACCCTCTTGGCCGCTAAACCATCTCTCTCCAGCCTCTGGACATATTTGTTTGTTTCTAAAGATAATCTCTTGTGGTCCAGGCTGGCCTTGAAACCTTATCTTCCTGACTCTGTCTTCCCAGTACTGGGAGTTCCAGGTGTGTCCCTCATGCTCCACACGTCCCCATTTGCCCAGCACACAGCTCTCATTGCAGGCTGAGAGGATGAACCTCTTTGCTAGTTAGCTAAGGGAAGGAACACTCACAATGCTTGCTCCCCTGTGAAGAGATGCTGACTGGGCACAGTGGGCAGATGGGAGCCAGCAGCTTCTCTGTGGACTCCCTGGTCCTGTGAGCATAAGGCTAAAGGTTAATAATAATCACAACAGGCAGGCAGCCCATTGCTGCCTCCCTGTCTGGCTGAGAGGTTTACAACTTAAACTCACGGCAGAGGGAGAAATTGGCTCAATCACTTGGAGTAACGGTACATGAAGAGCCAGTTGGGCATGACCACTACTTAACTCAGGGAGCTGGGGCTGCTGCATTTACCATCCGTACACACTAATAAACACAGAATGCTACAAGGTGAAAATTAGCGCCACCCGCCACCCACCTGGCCTTGCTTTCCATCTGCCAGCTTGCCTTGCTCTTTGCTAAATAAAGTAAAGAGGACCAGACTGGGAGAACAGGGCCACAATCTACTGTGCTTAACCACAAGTAGAATTCAAGAGTTAAAGACCACTCTTTATCGGGGGTAGGGGGTAGGGGGGATGGATGGTGGTGGACAGGGTCTCATGAAAGCCCAGGAACTTGGAAGTTGGCTTAGAATTTGCTATGAGCTTCAGATGTCCTTCAACTTCTTTTTTTTGTTTTGTTTTGTTTGTTTTTGTTTTTCGAGACAGGGTTTCTCTGTATAGCCCTGGCTGTCCTGGAACTCCCTCTGTAGACCAGGCTGGCCTCGAACTCAGAAATCCGCCTGTCTCTGCCTTCCAAGTGCTGGAACTAAAGGTGTGCTCCACCGCCGCCCTGCGTCCTTCAACTTCTGATCCTCCAGCCTCTGCCTCCCAAATACTGAACCTGTAGGCAAGTCCTATTTGTACAGTGCTGGGGATGAGACCCAAGGCTTTATGCATGCTGGGTAAGCACTTCCAGCTGAGCGACATCTCTGGCTGTCTACTTCATTCATTTAACCTAAGTTCATGCATGTGTACCATGAACATGAGTTCTCAGAGGTCAGAAGAAGCTTCAGATGCCCTGGAACTGGAGTTACAGATGGCTATGAGCCACTATGTGGGTGCTAGGAATTGATCCTGAGTCCTCTGGGAGAGCAGTAAGAACTCTTAACTGCTGAGCCATCTCTTCAGCCACAATGTCATTCTTTAAATGAGATGTAACCTGAACAGCATGGCCAATAATCTCAGTACTTGGCAGGCAGAAGCAGGAGGATCACTGAAAGTTCCAGGGCTAACCTTGACTCCATAGTGAGTACCAGGTCTGCCAGGGCCACACAGCAAGGCCTGCCTCAAAATGAAAAACAGCCAACCAACAAATAGCAAAACAAAAAACAGAGAGAAAGAAGGATTCAACATTTACCAGCCCCAAGGGCTTATCTTAAACTCCCCTACCAGAATGTCTGATAGGAGTACAGTGAGAAGCCTGGCATCATTGCTAATAATATCTTGTGTTTCGTTTCTTTCAGTGCTGGACTGGAACTCAGAGCCTGGCCTGTCTAGGTGAGTGCTTCCCCACTGAGCCCTGGCTTTATTTTTGGAATGAGGTCTCACTAAGTGGTCCAGGACGGTTTGAAACATCTTCAACCCAGGCATCCTCTTATCTCAGCAAGGAGCTATAGACATGCAATACCTGGATGGCATTCAGATCTTTTAGCATCCTTCCAGTGGCTTTAGTGAGGTGGACTCCATGATGTCCCACAGTTTCCAGGTAAGGATTTTGTAATGCAGGATTCACTCAGATCCCGTGTGGTAGATACTGTCCTGAGTCCCTGGAGTTAGAGTGGAGCCCAAGGATTCAGAGTCCTCTCGTCCCCATGGGTCTGCTTCTAAAATATCTGTGCTGTGGGGGTCATAGGTAAAAAAGACAACGGAGAGCTCTAAACAGAAGATTTTTTTTATGGGCCAGTTCTGTGTATATTTATGAATTCACTTGATCTATCCCCCAACTTGCCAACTAAACTCTGGAGCCAGGAGAGGGAACGGTCCAGTGAGCAGGACTGAGACCTGGCCTTCTGGAAGCTTCCAATGGAAGGGCTGGTCAGAACACACACCGGGCAGAACAGATACAAGGCAGATGCTGGGAAGAATGATGATAAATGTCCAAACAGTGGAAAGGGACTCACAGAGGAGGGAGAGATGAATTTTGACAGAGGGTGGCGTGGGGAAGATTAAAGATCAAGTAATGGCTTTCAAAAGAGAAAAAAAGAACGGACCTGGTAAGGGAGGCAGAGGACCAAGAGTCTGGCTTGAGCCCACAGCAGCCTCTGCTCTGAGGCGTTTTCCAGACTCCCACCCACCCAGCACAGAGGGCAGAACGGTGAAATGTTCTCTGGGAAAAAGCTCTGAGCATTCTTTTATGTCACCTTAAAAACCGATATAAACTTTAATCTCTAATTTATAATATGGTAGCATTTGTTTTGTTATAATTTTAAGGTAACTGGCTTAAATTGCCAGTCACTGAAGAACATAACTTCATCTTGTGGTTTGTGAAAACATGATATATGTTTTCCTTATTTTTTTTTTTTTTTGGAAAAGTATGGTGGCGTATACCCTTAATCCCAGCACTCAGGAGCTCAGGAGACAGATAAGCAGATGAGGCCAGCCTGGTCTA
>NW_021613351.1:0-1094 GCF_004785775.1 Grammomys surdaster | reverse complement strand
ACTTTTTGATAGTATAATGAATAGAAATGAAGATAATAGACCACCTTGTCTTGTCCATGATTTAGTGAAGTTATTTAGAAATTTCCTAGATTTAATTAAAGATTGGCTATAAGCTTGATGTGAAGTTGCATAATTATGTTTAAGTATGTCCCTTGTATCCTTAATCACTCCAAGCGTTTTATCATAAAATGGTGCTGGATATTGTCAGAGAATTTTTCATCTAATGAGATGACAACTTGTTTTTTTTTTTTTTACACATTAATCACATTATTTTGACCCATCTCTGCATCTTTTTAATGGAGCCTACTTCATTGATCATGGTAAATGATATTTGGATTTGTTTTCTATTTTATTTTATTATATTCATATTGTTATATTAAGTATACTTGCATCTGTCATTTTAAGGAAAATTGGTGCTTAATTCTCTTTTGTTGCTGAGTCTTTATTGACTGAATATATGAGTAACCATAGGTTCACAAAATAAATCTGCTAATGTGTTTTCTGTTTCTCTATTGTTGAATAGGTTAAGGAGTATTCTTACTAACTTCTCTTTGGAAGTCTGGTAGATTTCTACCCTAAATCTCATGGCCTTGGACTCCTTTTGGTAGCAGATTTGTAATGACTTCTCTTTTTCTAGATGGTTAGACAGTTTAAGTTGTTTATCTTAGTTTGATTTAACGTTGGTAAGTGGAATCTCCTGAGGAATTTATCTTTTCTTTTTTTTTTTTTTTATGAAATTCTAGTTCAGTGGAATACATGCATTTTAAAACTATGTCTCTATCATTCTCTGGGTTTCTTCATTGTCTGTTATTTTGTTCCCATTTTCACTTTCAATTTCATTAATTTGGATATTCTCTATCTTTTAATAAGGGGTTGACTACCTTGTCTAATAAAAGGCTCAAAGAACCAACTCCATGTTTCATTCTTTGCCTTCTTCTCTTTCTATTTTATTGATTTCAGAGCCCAATTTGATAATTTCTTGATGTTCACTCTTTTTTTTTCCATTGCTCACTCACTTATTTATTTTCTAGACTTTAAAGCATGTTTTTAAATTGACAGTATGAGAACTCTCCAATTTTTTCATGTAGGGATTT
>NW_021613350.1:0-3267 GCF_004785775.1 Grammomys surdaster | reverse complement strand
TCAGTTAGAACTTGTGTTTGCTTTAAAACATAAACACTTGTACCATCTGGTCATGTATACTTCATTTTTCAATATGGCATGTCCAAGTAAGTTGCTAGATTCCAGCAGAAGAGCACTATACAACGTATTCTACAATCCTACAGTAAAGATACACGCATTGCAAAGCATTCCTACTTCCAGAGCTAAAAGCAAGTACAACAAGGTTAATAAAACTCATATCATGATACGTGTGATATTTAAGTTAGGACGTGTGTTTGCTTTAAAGAGTAAACACTTCTACAATCCGGCCATGTATATTTCATTGCTTCATATGGCATTTCCAAGAGAGTTGCTAGATTCCAGCAGAAAAGTAATGTACAACGTGTTGAACAAACGTACTCTAAAGATACACACATTGCAATAAATTCGTACTTCCATAGCTAAAGGCAAGAACAACACACCTGAAAACATTGAAATCACATTACATTTGACATTTCAGTTAGGACATGTGTTTCTTTTAAACCATAAACCCTTGTACCTTCCTGCCATGTATATTTCACTGTTTCATATGGCATGTCCAAGAACGTTGCTAGATTCCAGCAGAAAAGCACAATACAACTTATTGTACAAACCTACTCTAAAATGCATTGCAATGCATTCGTACTTCCAGAGTTAAAGGCAAGTACAATACAGCTCTAAAGACTAAAACAACATTATATATGACATCTCAGTTAGGACTTGTATTTCCTTTAATGCATAAAAAGTTGTACCATCCAGCGATGTGTATTTCATTGTTTCAAAGGGCATATCCAAGTAAATTGCTAGATTCCAGCAGAAAAGCACTATAAAACGTATTGAACATACTTACTGTAAAGTTATGCATATTGCAATGCATTCGTACTTCCATAACTAAAGGCACGTACAACACTACTGAAAACATTGAAATCACATTACAGGTGACATTTCAGTTAGGGCGTTTTTTGGGTTAAATCATAAACACTTGTACATTCCAGCCATGTATATTTCAGTGTTTCACATGGCATGTCCAAGAAAGTTGCTAGATTCCAGCAAAAAAGCACTATACAACAAATTAAACAAACGTAATTTAAAATGCATTGCAATGCATTCGTACTTTCAGAGCTAAAGTCAAGTACAATACAGCTCAAAACACTTAAACAAAGGTTATATGTGACATATAAGTTAGGATGTTTGTTTGCTTTAAAGCATTATCACTTGTACCATCTGGTCTTTTATACTTCAATGTTTCATATGGCATGTCCAAACTAGTTGATAGATTTCAGCTGAAAAGCACTATACAATGTATTGAACAAACCTACTGTAAAGATACGCGCAATTCAAAGCATTCGTACTTCCAGAGCTAAAGGCAAGTACAACACCGCTGACAACACTGAAAGCACATTACATGTGACATTTCAGTTAGGATGTGTGTTTCCTTTAAAGCATAAACACTTGTACGATCTGGCCATGTATTTTCATTGTTTCATATGGCATGTCGAAGTAAGATTATAGATTCCAGCAGAAAAGCACTATACAAGGTACTGAACAAACCTACCCTAATGATACGTGCATTGCCATGCATTCGTACTTCCAGAGCTAAAGACAAGTACAACACAGGTGAAAACATTGAAATCACACTACATGTGACATTTCAGGAAGGACATGTGTTTGGGTGAAAGCATAAAAACATGTACCATCCGGCCATGTATATTTCATTCTTTCATATGGCATGTCCAAAAAAGTTACTAGATTCCAGCAGAAAAGCCCTTTACAACAAATTAAACAAACCTATTTTAAAATGCATTTCAATCCATTCATGCTTCCAGAGCTAAAGGCAAGTACAATACAGCTCAGAAGACTTAAACAATGTTATATGTAACATTTTTAGTTAAGACTTGTTTTTGCTTTAAAGCATCAACACCTGTACCATTCGGTCATGTATACTTCATTGTTTCACATTGCCTGTCCAAATAAGGTGATAGATTCCAGCAGAAAACCACTATAAAACGTATCGAACAAATATCCTGTAAAGATATGCGAATTGCAAAGCATTTTTTCTTCCTGAGCTAAAGGCAAGTACAGCACAGCTGAGAACAATAAATCCGTCTTAGTTCTGACATTTCAGTTAGGAAGTGTGTTTGGTTTATACCATAAACACATGTACCATCCGGCCATGTATATATCATTGTTTCATATAGCATGTCCAAGTAAGTTGCTTCATTCCAGCAGAAAAGCACTATACAACATATTGATAAAAGTAACGGTAAGCATAAGCTCATTGTAAGGCTTTCTTACTTCCAGAGCTAAATGCTAGTACAACACAGCAGAAAACACTGAAACCACATTACATGTGACATTTCAGTAAGGAAGTGTGTTTCGTTTACAGGAATAACACTTGTACCATCCGACCTTGTATATTTCATTGTTTCATGTGACATGTCCAAATAAGTTGCTATATTCGAGCAAAAAAGCACTATATAACGTAATGATCAAACCTAATGTAAAAATACCCGCATTGCAAAGCATTTGTACTTCCAGAGCTAAAGGATATTACAGCACAGCTGAAAATATTGAAATCACAATACATGTGACATTTCAGTTAGATCGTGTGTTTTGTTTAAAGCATAAAAGCTTGTACCATCTGGCCATGTATAGTTCATTGTCTCATATGGAATATCCAAGAAAGTTGCTAGATTCCAGCAGAAAAGCTCTATCCAACAAATTAAACAAACCTACTGTAAAATGCATTGCAATGCATTCATACTACCAGAGCTAAAGTCCAGTACAACACATCTCAAAAACTTAAACAACGTTATATGTGACATTTCAGTTAGGACTTGTGTTTGCTTTAAAGGATAAACACTTGTACCATCCGGTCATGTATAATTCACTGTTTTATATGGCAGGTCCAAGTAAGTTGCTATATTCCAGCAGAAAAGCACTATACAACTTACTCAACAAACGTACTGTAAAGATAGGCACATTGCAATGCATTAGTACTTCCATAGCTAAAGGCAAGAACAATACAGCTCAAAAGACTTAAATAACATTATATGTGACATTTCATTTAGGACTTGTGTTTGCTTTAAAGCATAAACACTTGTACCATCAGGTCGTGTATACTTCATTGTTTCATATTGCATGTCCAAGTAAGTTTCTAGATTCCAGCAGAAAAGCACTGTACAACTTATTGAACAAACCTACAGTAAAGATTCGCGCATTGCAAAGCATTCGTACTTCCAGAGGTAAAGGCAAGTACAACACCGCTGA
>NW_021613349.1:0-1979 GCF_004785775.1 Grammomys surdaster | reverse complement strand
AAGAAAACACAAAGAAGGAATTAAACAAAAACATTCAGGATCTGAAAATGGAAATAGAAACAATAAAGAAAGCTCAAAGGGAGACAACCATGGAAATAGAAAACTTAAGAAAGAGATCAGGAGTCATAGACGCAAGCATCACCAACCGAATACAAGAGATAGAAGGGAGAATCTCAAATGCAGAAGATACTGTAGAAAATATTGACACAGTTTTCAAAGAAAATGCAAAATGCAAAAAACTCCTAACTCAAAACATCCAGGAAATCCAGGACACAATGAGAAGACCAAACCTAAGGATAATAGGTATAGATGAGAATGAAGATTCCCAACTTAAAGGGACAGTAAATATCTTCAACAAAATTATTGAGGAAAACTTCCCTAACCTAAAGAACAAGATGCCCATAAACATACAAGAAGCCTACAGAACACCAAATAGAATAGACCAGAAAAGAAATACTTCCCGTTACATAATAATCAAAACATCAGATTCACAAAACAAAGAAAAAATATTAAAAGCAGTAAGGGAGAAAGGTCAAGTAACATACAAAGGCAGACCTATAAGAATTACACCAGACTTCTCACCAGAGACTATAAAAGCCAGAAGAGCCTGGACGGACATCATACAGACCCTAAGAGAACACAATTGCCAGCCCAGATTACTATACCCAGCAAAACTCTCAATCACTATAGATGGTAAAACCAAGATATTCCATGACAAAACCAAATTTGCACAATATCCTCCCACAAACCCAGCACTTCAAAGGATAATTGATGGAAAACGCCAACACAAGGAGGGAAACTACAACCTAGAAAAAGCAAGGAAGTAATCTTCCAACAACCCCAAAAGAAGATAACTATACAAACATAACTTTACCTCTAATAACAAAAATAACAGGAAGCCACAATCATTTTTCCTTAATATCTCTTAACATCAATGGTCTCAATTCCCCAATAAAAAGACGCAGACTATCAGACTGCATACACAAACAAGACCCAGAATTTTGCTGCATACAAGAAACGCACCTCAGTGACAAAGACAGACACTACCACAGAATAAAAGGGTGGAAAACAATTTTCCAAGCCAATGGTCCCAAGAAACAAGCTGGAGTAGCCATTCTAATATCAAATAAAATCGACTTTCATCCAAAATTAATCAAAAAAGATAAGGAAGGACACTTCATACTCATGAAAGGAAAAATCTACCAAGGTGAACTCTCAATTCTGAACATCTATGCTCCAAGTGCAAGGGCACCTACATACATAAAAGAAACTTTACTAAAGCTCAAAACACACATTACACCTCATACAATAATAGTGGGGGATTTCAACACCCCACTCTCAGCAATGGACAGATCATGGAAACAGAAACTAAACCGAGACACTTTGACATTAACAGAAGTTATGAACCAAATGGACTTAACAGACATCTATAGAACATTTCATCCTAAAACAAAAGAATATACCTTTTTCTCAGCACCTCATGGTACCTTCTCCAAAATAGACCATATAATTGGTCACAAAGCAGGCCTCTACAAATACAAAAAGATTGAAATAATCCCTTGCATCTTATCAGATCACCACGGAATAAGACTGGTCTTTAATAATGACAAAACCAATGGAAAACCCACGTGCACATGGAAACTGAACAACTCTCTACTCAATGATGACTTGCTCAAGGAAGAAATAAAGAAAGAAATTAAAGACTTTTTAGAATTCAATGAAAATGAGGACACATCATACCAAAACTTGTGGGACTCCATGAAGGCAGTGCTAAGAGGAAAACTCATAGCTCTAAGTGCCTACAAAAAGAAACTGGAAAGAGCACACATTAACAAGTTGACTGCACAACTAAAAGCTCTAGAACAAAAAGAAGCAAATACACCCAGGAGGAGTAGAAGGCAGGAAATAATCAAACTCAGGGCTGAAATCAACCAAATAGAAACAGAAAGAACAATACAAAATATCAATAAAACCAGGAG
>NW_021613348.1:0-11247 GCF_004785775.1 Grammomys surdaster | reverse complement strand
GAAAGCCCTTTCAAAAAAGGGAGAGATAGGTGGACACCTAACAAAAATATTACAAAACTCCCAGGAGTCATTCTCAGAGTTTGTTGCTAGGATGACAGAAGCAGCAGGCAGGATTTTTGGAGACCCAGAGAGAGTTAAACCACTAATAGAACAATTAGTATATGAAAATGCTTCACCAGAATACAAGACAGTAATTACCCCTAGAAGAAGCAAAGGGTTAACAGATTGGATAAAGGTTTGCAGGGGGATTGGAGGCCCGCTGACTAACGCTGGTCTCGCTGCAGCTATCTTGCAAAGCCAAAGCCGCTCAAGTCCTGGCAGCCGTAAAGTATGCTATAACTGTGGCAAATCGGGTCATTTAAAACGAGAGTGCCATGCTGCCACGCAGAAAAGACCGGGACTTTGCAATAAATGCAGGAGAGGCTATCACTGGGCTAATGAGTGTCGCTCAGTCAGAGATATTCAAGAAAAATTTATTCAACATGATCCCCCACCATTGGAAAGAGAGGAAGGGAATCCAAAAAAACCGGATTTCTGGGCCCCAGATCTCAGGGCCCCCAAAATATGGGACACAAGTCTGCAGCCGGGAGACACCTTTAGCTGCAGAATGACAAAGGGCTCTACAAGATTGGACCTCCACGCCACATCCCAATACTTACTAATGCCACATGAGGGCGCACAGCTTGTTTCAGTTAACTTCAAAGGTCCCCTGCCTGAGGATAGTGTTGGCCTTATCCTAGGTCATTCTTCCCTAACATTGAAGAGACTTGTGGTTCATCCTGGTGTAATAGACCAAGATTATACAGTAGAACTTCAAGTTCTCTGTTCTTGTCCACAAGGCATTTTTTCTATTTCTCCTGGAGATAGAATTGCTCAATTGGTTATTCTTCCAAGTTTACATAATTGTTTTCCATCCACCGGGGTGCCTAGAGGCACCAATGGGCTTGGTTCTTCAGGAACTGACTTCGCTCATTTGGTAGTTGATCTTAAAACTAGACCCACTTTACAATTAACAATAGAAGGGAAGAATTTTACAAGAATTTTAGATACAGGATCCGATAAAAGTATTATTTCCTCTAATTGGTGGCCTAAGACATGGCCTGTTACACAATCCTCCCACTCCTTACAGGGGTTGGGATATGAGGCCAGCCCTGCTATCAGTTCACGTTCCTTGAATTGGCAAACACCAGAGGGTCAGACAGGAAGTGTTATACCCTATGTGCTTCCTCTCCCTGTTAACCTGTGGGGAAGAGACATTTTACAAGACTTCGGACTGACATTGACTAATGAGTATTCACAACAAGCCATAGAAATTATGAGAAAGATGGGATATAAGGAAAGAAGAGGCCTTGACAGAAGAGAACAAGGAAGATTAAACCCAATATCACAAGAAAGTAATACAGGAAGACAAGGTCTGGGTTTTCAGTAGTTGCCATTGAGGGTTCTATGCCCATACCCTGGCTTACAGAGGAGGCCATGTGGGTACCTCAGTGGCCATTATCCTCTGAGAAATTAGAAGCTGCTACTAAATTAATTGAAGGGCAAGTTAAAAATGGTCATTTAGAACCTTCTACTTCTCCTTGGAATACGCCTATTTTTGTTATAAAAAAGAAATCAGGAAAATGGAGACTTCTCCATGATTTAAGAGCCATTAATGCACAGATACGATTGTTTGGCTCAATCCAAAGAGGTTTACCCTTGCTTTCTGCCTTACCCAGACAATGGAGGATAATAATTATAGATATTAAAGACTGCTTCTTCTCCATTCCCCTACACCCACAAGACAGACAAAGATTTGCATTTACATCACCTGCTATTAATCACCTTGAGCCTGATAAGAGATATCAGTGGAAAGTTTTGCCTCAAGGCATAGCCAATAGTCCTACTATGTGTCAACTATATGTACAAATGGCCCTTGAACCCGTTAAGAAACAATTTCCTTCCCTACTTTGGATTCATTTTATGGATGATATTTTAATATGCCACAAAGAGTTGGCCATTTTACAGAGCTCGTATCCTTTATTAATTGCTGCATTAGAACAGCGAGGTCTACATATTGCCACAGAGAAGGTTCAAATTTCAGAAATTGGTTACGTTTTAGGGACAGTTATTTACCCTGGGAAAATAGTTCCTCAAAAACTAGAAATTCACAGAGATCATTTACATACCTTAAATGATTTTCAAAAATTATTAGGTGATATAAATTGGTTAAGACCATTTTTTTGTTTTGTTTTTTTGTTTTTCAAGACAGGGTTTCTCTGTGTAGTCCTGGCTGTCCTGGAACTCACTCTGTAGACCAGGCTGGCCTAGAACTCAGAAATCCGCCTGCCTCTGCCTCCCAAGTGCTGGGATTAAAGGCGTGCACCACCACCGCCCGGCTATTAAGACCATTTTTGAAAATTCCTTTTGCTGAATTGAAACCTTTGTTTGGTATTTTGGAAGGAGATTCTCATATTTCCTCACCAAGAGCACTAACACCGGCTACAAACCATGCCCTGTGATTGGTGGAGGATGCCTTACAAGAAGCTCAGCTAAAACACATTGATGAGACCAAAACTTATAATTTGTGTGTCTTTAAAACCAGACATTTACCAACTGCTGTGTTATGACAGGATGGGCCCTTATTATGGATCCATCCCAATGCATCTCCTGCAAAAATTATTGAATGGTACCCAGATACAGTCGCTCAGCTTGCTTTTCGAAGATTAAATACAGCTGTTACTCATTTTGGGAAAGAGCCTAAAGTTCTGGTAGTACCTTATACTGCACATCAGGTTCAAATATTAACTGCTACCTCTGATGTTTGGGCGGTGTTAGTCACCTCCTTTAATGGCCAATTAGACAATCACTATCCTAAACATCCCATTTTACAATTTACCTCAACTCAAGCTATTGTATTTCCACATATCATATCTCAAGAACCACTCCCAGATGGGGTAGTGGTATATACAGATGGGTCAAAAACAGGAATAGGTGCCTAGGTAGTTGATAATAAAGTCACTGTCAAACAATACCATGAAACTTCATCTCTAATTGTGAAATGCTTGGTGGTACTGGAAGTCTTAGAAACCTTTCCAGGCCCCTTAAATATTGTATCTGATTCCCTTTATGTGGTAAATGCAGTTAAGGTCTTGGAAGTTGCTAGATTAATTAAACCATGTAGCAGACTTACAGAAGATTTTCAAAAGATTCAATCTATCTTGGTTAATAGGAGACATCCTGTCTTTATTACACATATTAGGGCTCACTCAGGTCTACCAGGTCCAATGTCTCATAGAAATGACCTGGCAGATTGAGCCACAAAGTTGGTTGCTATTACCTTATCCTCAAAATTAGACTCAGCCAAAGATTTTCATAAAAAATTTCATGTGACAACAGAGACAGTACGGCCTCGGTTTGATATATCTAGAATAGAAGCTAGAGATATAGTTACTCAATGTCAGAATTGCTATCAATTTTTACCAGTGCCTCATGTGAGAATTAATCCACGAGGAATTTGACCATTACAGATTTGACAAATGGATGTTACCCATATCCCATCCTTTGGGAGACTTCAATATTTACATGTTTCTATTGACACCTGTTCTGGAATCATTCTCCCCTTTATCGGGAGAAAAGACAGCACATGTTATCCAACATTGCCTTGAGGCCTAGAGTGCCTGGGGAAAGCCTAAAATTCTCAAAACCGATAATGGACCAGCTTATACTTCTCAAAAGTTTAGACAATTTTGTCGCCAAATGGAGGTGACTCATCTGACAGGTCTACCATACAATCCTCAAGGACAAGACATTATAGAACGGGCTCATCACACTCTTAAATCTTATCTAATAAAACAAAAAGGGGGAGTCGAGGAGGCTCTACCCTCAGTGCCACGAGTCACCGTTTCTATAGCACTCTTTACTCTCAATTTTTTAAATCTAGACAGTCAGAGCCATTCGGCTGCTGACCATCATTGCTTAGAGCCTGATAGGCCAAAGGAGATGGTCAAGTGGAAGGACGTCTTGACCGGACAATGGAAAGGCCCGGATCCTATTTTAATAAGATCCAGGGGAGCTGTTTGTGTTTTTCCAAAGGAAGAAGACAATCCATTCTGGCTACCAGAGCAACTGACGCGAAGGCTCGTGACAACTGAAGATGACACCCTGAAGAATTCATCTGCAGATGCTTCCAGTCCTAATTTGGATCCTCCAGATTTGGGTTCCTAGTATATGGGGAGAACAACGATGGGCTATATTATCTGCTTTTCCTAAACCCATACCTGTTAGACATGATGCCATGGTGTTTCCAAGATTTCTTACAACTAATAAAACCATGGGGCTGCCTTATCTTCCCTATGATAAAACGCATGCCCCCCTGGGGGAAAATCGTTCTTTGCCTGAACAGGGTTCTCTCTGTTTCCAGGTTACTGAGACAGGAAACTGTATAACTCTCTCAAAGAGAACCTTAGGGTGGTTTTATGACAAGAGAAGCTGGGTTAAATTAACAACTAAAAAGAATAATGATAAAAAAGATAATAGTTATGTCAAAGAGTTCTCACAGTCCTTTTTGCAACCAGCCATTTGGATAAATGGAACATTTTTATCACCCAACCTTACTGATGGGAGACATCCCCGTCAACCTAAGGTCTCACCCTTTTGTAGTCTAGAAGATGAGGGAGTTGTTTTGCCCTGGTCTGATTGTCAATCCAGAGTAACATGATGGGCAGATACCAATGAAACCTTTTCCTTTTCACCCAATATGTTGGGAGATCCTGGAGCTGACACGATAATGAGAAAGGGTCCTTTTCTACAGAGCATTAGTATGAATCCTTTTCAGAAATGGCTACTCTGTGGAGTTAATGGCAGTTGTACCGACCTCAACACGCTAGCCTTTCTCCAGGGCGGAGTGGCAGGAAGAACATCCTTTACAGGAGTTATTAATGGAACTATGGTGAAACGGAGTTCAGATCCGACCCCTCAGTTGACAAATCCTATTCAGTTAATTACTGGAGTTAACAAGATTATTGTAAATCAAACAGAATTTTCACCTACCCCAGTGTGTGTCTTTCCACCCTTCTTGTTTATTCTTTCAAACTCCTCATTTGAAAAATGCACTAATGATTCATGCATGATGTCTCAGTGTTGGGCTGTTGGACAAGCTAAGTGTGCCATGGATGCCAGGGTGCCACGATGGGTTCCTGTTCCTGTTGAAACCCCCTCTACTCTATCATTATTCAGAAAAAAAAAAAGAGACTTTGGCATAACTGCAGCCATAGTGACGGCGATATCAGTTAGTGCCATTGCAGCTACAGCTGCTGGGATTGCTATGACAACCAAAGTCCAAACAGCAGCAGCCTTAAATCAGCTGTCCGCTACAGTGGCAGAGGCAGTCAACATCCATACTTCTACGAGTGCTGAATTGAAAGGCGGATTGATGATTGTTAATCAGCGCCTAGATTTGGTAGAAGAAAGATTGGATATTCTCTTTCAATTGGCACAATTGGGATGTGAAAGAAAACTGGGAGCACTCTGTATTACTAGTGTTCAATATGAAAACTTTACTCAAGCAGCTAATTTATCCAGACAATTGTCTCATTACCTAGCAGGAAAATGGTCAGAAGTATTTGATGAACTCCTGGAGAAGTTTCGAGTAGCGGTGATGGCCATCAACTTGATACACGTGGACCTTTCCCTGACTGAAGGACTTTCTTCTTGGATTTCTTCAGCTTTCTCTTTCTTTAAAGAGTGGGTGAGAGTAGGCCTGTTTGGTACAACCCTGTGTTGTGGATTAGTGTTCATACTCTGGTTGGTTTGCAAGCTCAGAGATCAACAGAAACGTGACAAAGTTGTGATTGCCCAAGCACTTGTGGCCTTAGAATAAGGTTCATCTCCCGAAATTTGGTTATCCATGTTAAAGAAATAGCCAGCAAACAGATCCATCAGCCGCTGCACCCCAAGGGCTCAGCCCATTGCACTGGGTCGATGAGGAGTTTTAGCCTGACTGGTCCTTGTCTGTGTAGCTCTGGTACCTGAATCTGAGGCAAACAGCCCTTGCATCCCTGGGAGGTGACTCCATTTCACAGGAATGGGTGTTTGCATCTCTTTCAGTTTCCCCTAGCCTTTGCACCCAGAGGACTTGTTTCCATTGCACCTGGTAAGGTAGGGGAGACTGTATCAAACTATCAGTCCTTGATCGCTTATTCCCCCATGATGGAATTTGCTTGATCGGGCTTGAGTTTGAGTCATACTGGTACCACGCCAGACAGGCCAAGGGCAGCTCCGTCTTTTCATCTCCAGGCCAGCTGCCATTGGTCCCAACAATGGGAATAGGTTGATGCCATATGCCAGAGGTACGCCACGAGCTGTGAGTTTACCCCATAACGGACATTACGAGTGGCCACAACCTGGATGCACATTCTTGCTGGCAAGAATGCCAGGTGTGGGTGCAACCCTCGTAGCCTAAGACAGGGAGCTCACCATTCTTTGGTGCTGGCTATTCAAGAACGTCAACTAGCCTAGACACAGGAAATGGCCAGTGCCTGTGATTCTTATTAAAACAAAAAGGGGGAGATGTAGAGAGCCATGGTAGGCAGAGATGGCTCTGGTCATAATTTACTGCCTTTGTGTAAGGGAAAAGCGCTCAAAGTCACAGGCCCATCCCGGGGCATATAGGATTTTATGGGCTAGTAACCAACCAGATATGTACACGCCGCTCCAGGGGGTATATAATCAGGACCTTCTCGGGGCTCGGGGCCTTCCTCCAGCGGGTCTTCCTTATAACATCGTAATAAAGATCAAGAGAAGAACCCTGGTGTCTGCGTGTGTTCTTGCTGGCGAGTGCACGTGCGGGACTGTTACCAGCCTCTGAGCCTGATGGGAAAAATGATATGACATGAGAGTAATTAATACACTCAGGTATGAAAATGCTAGCGAAAGATTTCCTACCCAGAAGATCCTTTGAATAATAAAGAAGTCATAAATATTATTTTGACTGTCCTTTGAGGACACTGAGCTAAACATGGGGTTCTATAAGCATATGCTTAAAGAGCGAATACTATACATCAGGCTAGGAGTAGAGAGCATATACATAGTAACAGACCAGCCGTGTAGACACAGTGTAACTACTTAAGAAGAGGTAGATGTAGGAGACAGACAGCTTGTAAGAACTGTATTGGTAAGAACACCAGCATCATTCTTATGCTAGTGCCAGTGTTAAAGCAGGATTAGGAAACTATTTTTTTTTTTTTGTTTTTTTGAGACAGGGTTTCTCTGTGTAGCCCTGGCTGTCCTGGAACTCACTCTGTAGACCAGGATGGCCTCAAACTCAGAAATCCACCTGCCTCTGCCTCCCAAGTGCTGGGATTAAAGGCATGCACTATCACTGCCCGGCTTAGGACACTATTTTTAATTAAAAGCATTTCTCTCTCTTCTCTCCCTCTCTCTCTCCCTCTCTCTCTCCCTCTCCCTCTTCCCTTCTCCTTCTCTCCCTCTCACGCTCTCTCTCTCTGTGCATGTGTGTTAAAGAGGAGGGTCATAGTGTGGAGGCCCCTTTTATTATGTGGCTTCTGGGAATCAAACTCAGGTCATCAGGCTTTGCAGCAAGTGACTTACCTAAACTAAGCCATCTTATCGAATCACTAGAGGCTATTCTAATTCTGTAATAAAGGTATCCTTGAGAAAGAATGTGGAAAAGAGACAGACATGTTTAAGGGATAAGGTTCTAAAAGAAGAAATGCAACCTGTCATTTGTAATTTGATTCAATCAATCCTCTGAAAGGACAACACAGTAATGAATAAAACCTCACAGCAACTACTATACTATCTCTGGTATCTAGATTGCCTTCTTAAAATATTTTTCACTAAAGGAGACCGGAAGTCTTGAAGGAATAAATGGATTAGCAAACAACCAAGAATCCCTTAACTCCAGGAAGCAAGCTCTGCACTGTGGCCATGCCACAGATTTAGAAGTACAGGGGTACTACTGGCAAGTGGGGGACACTGAGCTTTAAACGAGGCTGGAACCTGCTCAGAGATCTGGAACCCATGAATCCACAGGAAGTTTACTTTGGGGCTGGGCTGATCACAAGGCCCCTTGGTATGCAGAGCTCTATCTCTGAGCTACAACTGCAGCCTCATGACATGTGTACAAGGTAGAGCAGGCCCTAGCAGAGGACTGGCACAAACCAGTTTATTATCTTGAAAACTGGCACACAGAGGAGGACAGCCCTCCCCTGCAGCATTCAGCCTTCTATCCCACGGTTCCTATACTGCACAAAAAGGACGACCTAGGACCTGATGCTTCCCTGGGAAAGAATCAGCACCACAGGCACACACATTATCAAAGTTATCAAGTCTGAAACCAGCTGTGATGGAAAGGTCTAGAGGACAGACATGGCATATGGAAAAATCCAACCCATGGTTCAAAACGCTCAGCGACTCCTAGGACAAAGCACAGGGCAAGCATGGGGATGAGGGCTTGTAGGAAGGCTCAGCAGGCAGGCAAGGGGAGTTTTATGTCAACTTGACACAAACTAAACTTATTTGGGAGGAGGGAACCTCAACTGGATATGCCTCCAAAAGATTGGGCTGTGGGCAAGCCAGCAAGCAGCACCCAGCCATAGCTTCTGATCAGCTCCTGCCTCTAGGTTCCTGTCCTGACTTTCTAGGATGATGAGTAGTGATGTGGAAGTATAAACCAAATAAACCCTAGCCTCCCAACTGGCTTTTGGCGATGGTGCTTTCTCATAGCAATAATAACCCTAACTAAGACAGCAGGTAAAGGCATTTTATTTCTTAACATGTGTAGTGGCTTAAGGGATAAAGTTTACTTGACAATTTACTACACTGATATTGCAAAGTTTTTTGTACTGGTGCTTTATTTATTAACAGTAGAAAATGGCAGGGGACATTAGTGTGCACATAGGAGGGCCGATGCTGTGTGTAAAGTACCTTCACTTATTGCACTTTTCACTAGCGGTCCTCCTTTGAGAGCCTCCTCTGTGTTGGAGTGGAAGAGTACTCTTGGGCTGTGCACTGGAGAGCAGTCCTCAGGCAAGGGAGTGCTGCACTCAGTCAAGTCCCGGAAAATCATCTCCTTCTCTTACAGCAAGAGGAGGATCTGCTGGTCCTTCTGCTGAAGCTGTTCTGCAGGACAAATGGAGAAATCACCAAACTTGTCTGGAGTTGTGGCTCACAAGAGGACCAAGAGATGAGCACCACCTTGTGGTGGTTAAAGGAAGGGACACGACAGGAGGTGCTTTCCATCCTGAGCACAGGACTGCCCCTGTACTTGGTGAAGCTGCCCTGGGTTCTGTTGTGTGAAGCAGCAGCATTTCTCATGGAACTGCTCTGCACTTTGTCTGTGCTCCCTTCCTGTTTCTCTCTTCACCACACTCTGACGTGGGTGCCACGTTCTTGCAACCGCCTTAATTACAGAACATAAAGAATTACTCATTTTAGGTTTTTTCCCGCACGGATATTTATTCCCTCTTTCTGAAACATTCCACCTGTGCTGTCCTGAGGATATCCATTTCTTCCACAGGGCATTTTATGGGTCCTCCATCTGTGATGGAATGGCACAGCTGGACTGCCTCTGTACCCTACATGCTTTCCTCCTAGGGCTGACACACTCTGTTAACTGCCTCCTGTATGCCGATAATCCCCAGCAAGCACCCTTAAACCTGCTTTATTTTCTGAACGTCAGACCACTGTGTGGACTATCATTTGAGTATCTCAACCAAGAGGGTACTATCAGGATAGCAGAAATGAATCTTTCCAGCTGACTGACCTCCCTCTAGTTTACAATTTCTTCTTCTTCCTCTCCCTCTCCCTCTTCCTCTTCTTTTCCTTCATACTCCCCCTGCTCCTCCGCCACCTCCCCCTCCTCCTGCTCTTCCTCTTACTCCTCCTCCTCTTCTTCCTCCCCTTCTTCTTCCTCTCCTTCTTCTGGTTTTTCAAGATAGGGCTTCTTCTCTGTATAGCCCTGACTGTCCTGGAACTCACTCTGTAGACCAGGCTGGCCTCGAACTCAGAAATCCGCCTGCCTCTGCCTCCGAAGTGCTGGGATTAAAGGCGTGCACCACCTGGCATAAAGTGTAATCTTTTACTGTAATTTTTTCCTATCTCTAGTATCTGATCCCAAGTCATTTTTCTACATTCATGACTTAGATGTTTTATTCTTTTGTGACTGATTTTAACTAGGCTCATCATTGGCACGATGAGTTTGGATCTATCCATTGGAGTCTGATGATCCCCTTACTGGTCCTTCCTCCCCATGGCAACTGCAAGGAAGGGGTACAGCCCCTATCCTTGATTTACTCTTGGGGCCCACTGCAGGCAGCCATAGCTGCTGTGGAGTGCTGACTGTGACCACTGTGCCATGTCCAGAAGCCAACATTCACAGCACTTCTCCCTGTCTTGAAGCTCTTACATTTTCCAGCTCCTCTTCCACCATGGGAGCCTCAGAGGGAGTGGTGTAAATGTCTTGCTTAGGGCTGAGGACTCGATTGTCACTAGCTTATTCCCGGCATCTTGAATGGCCATGCATCTCTGCATTCATCACTGTTCTTTGCCAACAAGCATCTCTGGTTGAGGCTGGAAGTAGTCTTTTGATTAACAACTTTATTTCTTCATCTGTGTGCTTACCTACTCATCTCTCACTAACTTATCCTATGGATTTCCCAAGTGGTCCATTTCCAGAAGCACCTCTAGTGCCTCAAGCAATTCTAAAAGGGTTCAACACTTGAAAACAGCTACATTAGGAGTGTAGCACCCTGTTCCCTTTGCAGGTCTCAGCTCCCATCACTTACCCTGATCCTGTAGACATGTAGACCCACCACTCCTGGCTGACAGGGCAAGTTCTTCCCCATGGATCTATCCTTTGGGAGCAAGATTAATTGTTTTCAGGTGTAATTTATGCAGCAGCAGGTTTTGTAAATCTTACAGAGGCACAATGAGCAGATGCCACATACTCTATATGACCCACCAGACCAATCTGTGGCCTGTCACTCATTTATATACTATTTGAGTAGTAGTTCCAGGTAGCCAACTGTACAACAAATGTTAAAAAAGATTTTATCGTTTTCATCCTAATTACAGGCTACTAGACTTGACATAATGGAGGTTTGAAGTTAACCATCTTTTCTCCTCTTCTATCCGTCAGTGTAACAGAATTGTGTTATTAAACTGTTCACTGAACTTCTGGCCTTATTTCTACCCAAACAAGTTTTAAAAAATTCAACTAATATATAGTAATGACAAGAAGACTAC
>NW_021613347.1:0-1102 GCF_004785775.1 Grammomys surdaster | reverse complement strand
GAATCTCAGAGTTGTTTTGATTTGCATTTCCCTGATGACTAAGGACACTGAACATTTCTTTAGGTGCTTCTAGGCCATTCGAGTTTCTTCCACTGAAAATTCTTTGTTAAGCTCTATACCCCATTTTTTAATAGGGTTATTTGGTTGTCTGGAGTCTAATTTCTTGAGTTCTTTGTATATATTGGATATTAGCCCTCTATCAGATGTAGGATTGGTAAAGATCTTTTCCCAATTTGTTGGTTGTCGTTTTGTCCCAGGGATGGTCCAATATTCGGAAATCCATCAATGTAATCCACTATATAAACAAACTCAAAGAAAAAAACCACATGATCATCTCACTAGATGCTGAGAAAGCATTTGATAAAATTCAACATCCCTTCATGATAAAAGTCTTGGAAAGATCAGGAATTCAAGGCCCATACCTAAACATAGTAAAAGCAATTTACAGCAAACCAGTAGCCATCATCAAGCTAAATGGAGAGAAACTTGAAGCAATTCCACTAAGATCAGGGACTAGACAAGGCTGCCCACTCTCCCCCTACCTATTCAATATAGTACTGAAAGTCCTAGCCAGAGCAATTAGACAACAAAAAGAAGTCAAAGGGATACAAATAGGAAAGGAAGAAGTCAAAATATCGCTATTTGCAGATGATATGATAGTATCATCTGACCCCCAAACTTCCAACAGAGAACTCCTAAACCTGATAAACAACTTCAGCAAAGTAGCTGGTTATAAAATCAACTCAAACTAATCGGTAGCCTTCCTCTACATGAAAGATAAACAGACTGAAAAAGAAATTAGGGAAATGACACCCTTCACAATAGTTGCAAATAATATAAAATACCTTGGTGTGAATCTAAGCAAGCAAGTGAAAGACCTGTACGACAAGAACTTCAAGTCCCTGAAGAAAGAAATTGAAGAAGATCTCAGAAGATGGAAAGATCTCCCATGCTCATGGATTGGCAGGATTAATATAATAAAAATGGCCATCTTGCCAAAAGCAATCTACAGATTCAATGCAATCCCCATTAAAATCCCAACTCAATTCTTCACAGAGTTAGAAAAGGAAATTCTCAAATTCATATGGAATAACAAAAAACC
>NW_021613346.1:0-1344 GCF_004785775.1 Grammomys surdaster | reverse complement strand
TGGTCTATTTTGGAGAAGGTACCATGAGGTGCTGAGAAAAAGGTATATTCTTTTGTTTTAGGATGAAATGTTCTATAGATGTCTGTTAAGTCCATTTGGTTCATAACTTCTGTTAATTTCAAAGTGTCTCTGTTTAGTTTCTGTTTCCATGATCTGTCCATTGCTGACAGTGGGGTGTTGAAATCCCCCACTATTATTGTGTGAGGTGTAATGTGTGTTTTGAGCTTTAGTAAAGTTTCTTTTATGTATGTAGGTGCCCTTGCATTTGGAGCATAGATGTTTAGAATTGAGAGTTCACCTTGGTAGATTTTTCCTTTGATGAGTATGAAATGTCCTTCTTTATCTTTTTTGATTAATTTTGGATGAAAGTCGATTTTATTTGATATTAGAATGGCTACTCCAGCTTGTTTCTTGGGACCATTGGCTTGGAAAATTGTTTTCCACCCTTTTATTCTGAGGTAGTGTCTGTCTTTGTCACTGAGGTGAGTTTCTTGTATGCAGCAAAATTCTGGCTCTTGTTTGTGTATCCAGTCTGATAGTCTGCGTCTTTTTATTGGGGAATTGAGACCATTGATGTTAATAGATATTAAGGAAAAATGATTGTGGCTTCCTGTTATTTTTGCTATTAGAGGTAAAGTTATGTTTGTATAGTTATCTTCTTTTGAGGTTGTTGGAAGATTACTTACTTGCTTTTTCTAGGTTGTAGTTTCCCTCCTTGTGTTGGCATTTTCCGTGTTTACTTGTGTTTAAAAACAAATTCTAAACTCTTGTACAGAAAGGCACCAAATAAGTTGTTACTCATGTGAGCACACTGTAGAGAACATCAGTGTTAAGATCCAGTTGCTATAGTATCTAATACAACCCTGAATAAAGAAGCGAAGGGAGGGAAGTACAGGTAGGTGTGTGTGTGTGTGTGTGTGTGTGTGTGTGTGTGTGTGTGTGTAGAGGAGGGAGGGGGAACATGAGGAGGAAAGTTAAGAAGACTAGGCCTAAGAGCTTGGGCAAGTGCAAGCAAGTCAATTACTAATAGAGCAAATCCAGGCTCCAGCATTCACTCACTGATAATGGTTCCAGAATTCCAATTTGCTTTACATCAGACCACAACCCACACACCCAAAGAAGTTAAACAAGAAAGGAAGTCCCAAACCAGGGTGCTTGAATCTCACTTTGAAGGGAAGCATAATAGTCATATGAGGCAAAGGGAGGGAGGGAACTGGGTAGTAGAGTGGAGAAAGAGGGGAATGGGGAGATAGGATCAGGTGTGAAAGAGACAGGAGAACGGTCTAGAGAACAAGGAGAATTAATGGAAATCCGCAGCTGCTGTAGGTAGCAGGGCAGAAGGCG
>NW_021613345.1:0-3352 GCF_004785775.1 Grammomys surdaster | reverse complement strand
ATCATGCAGCAACCTCCTTTTCCCTGATTTAAGGATATCTGCAGATGCAAACTTGTGAATGTAACCATTTTCCTCCCCTCTAGAGAACTACAGGCCGCTGTCAGCCATCTCCAGCTTAGATGTGTCCCACTTCTAACACACACAAGGCTGGCAGGCTTCCTGTCAGCCACACCTAGTCTCTGGCTTTCTCTCACTGTTTTCAGATGTAGTCCTTGTGCACAGGTGCTACTAGCTGGTATACTGGAAACTGACAGAGCTGATGACAGACATCTTACCAGGTAGGGTCATCAGGAAGCACACAACACTAACAGTCCCTGGATTTTCTCAAGGCGTCTTTTCCTATGGCTTCAGTTCTGTGGCAAGTCTATGTTCTATGCCACAGGTGATGGATGTTTTACAATCTTGCTTCTACTCTTAGCTTTAGGACAGAAGCTCTACCAGAGAGACAAGCTTAAAGATGAAAAGTTATTTCCATTTACTACTCTAGTTTACTTCTCTGCACTGTCTTAATAGGACCCCTGCCACTCAGAAGTCGGGGGCAGCAAGTACTGCTGCCCCGCTCACTATGAACCAAACTAGCATGCTAGTGTCTTTATCCGCTCAGCCAACAACTCTTTGGCAGCACTTAGCTTTTCAGAGGAAAGTATCCTAATGATGACATTGGCAGGCTGAAAAGGTGGAGGAGCCTGCAAAGCTTCAAGATAAGCTGGAGAAACTGAGGCCTCCCTTCTCACTTGTAGCCCTTATTATCCATTCTTATTGGAATTTTTTGTCACAATCTGAATTTTTAAACATTAAAAACTCATTGTATTAGAGTAAGGGCGTACAAAATGAATAAATTACACTGAGAGATTTATTGGCCACCCTTACTGACTAGCTAGCTCTCCCTAGACAAAAGTTGTAGTCTGTAATTTTTTGAGCTTGTATTAGATGAAAGTCTAGGATACCCGCAACAATCTAAAAGCCTTAGCTCTTTTTGATCTCTTTGTGGTGCAGGGATCAAGTCCCAGGGCCTTGCACATAAGAAAGAAAGGCAAGACTTTCCTTTTCACATAGGGAGTAATTAGTAACCACTGATGACTTGATGATGGATGTTCTCACTCTTTTGTCCACAAACAAGCTCTTTTCTTTCTTTCTCACTTCAAGCATATTCTATTAATTATTCTTTGAGTCAGCCCTTTAATGACATTGTTTCATGGGCTCTCAAGAATCACTAATACATTTATTGGATTTAAATCTTATCACCTTTACCAGGATGTAAAGGAACAATCTTTTAAATCTATAATAATTTTATAATTAATAATATAATTTTATATTAATATCAATTTATATTAATATTATAATTTTATAATTATTTTTATAATAGTAAAATTATTTTATTATTTTATTTACTAGAATGGTAACTGACGTAGGCAAGACAGGCTGTAATGTTTCATTAATTTTATAAATCTTAAATTTGAACTTTGTTTTTGGTTTAACTGAATAAGCAACTCTTTTTAGTTGAATAAGGGATCAGATAAACGCCAAGTTAAAGGCACCCTTGTTTTTAATAATTGTTACATCAGCCCCAGTATCTATCAATTTTTATTGGGGAGACCAGCTTTTACTGTTCTCTATTCTGTGGAGGCAGCCGCCCACGTGAATGGTATCCTTCCGCCTCAAAGTGGACTATTTTTCTATCTAAATCCTGTTTCCACTTGGAGGACCCAGGCTCTCCTGATTTATATTTATATAATTTCAAACTTTGTAATTTTTCAACTGGATATAGAGGCCTTTTCAGTTCAGCTCAACTCTTAGCTATAGGTGTAGATAGCTTATCAGCCTGTATATATTAAGACTGCCTTTAAAACAAAGTTAAAGTAGCCCAGTAGTTGGATATATAACCATTCTTGTCTTTTTAAACATGCAACATAGAACATACACTTAGACAAAAAACAAACAACACACATTGACATTGGCGCGCCAAGGACAGACAACAAAGAAGGACACTTAGACATGTCTCTTCTCCATCTCTCGAAGATGTCTACTCAGAGGTGGAGTCACTCAGTTAACACTGGGTACAATTTCTTAGGCCTTTTCTGTTCCACTTTCGTAGCTACCTCCTTTTTAACCTTTTCTTTTTTCTTTCTCTTGTTAGCGCTCTCTACCATTCCTGCTTCTGATAGGCTATCCTGATGCTCTGCCAAAGCTCTTTGTCCCTCTCTTACTTTGTCTCGGCACCTAACATCCTCTATACAGGCTCTAATCATTTTATACAAAGGCCACGTGCCTGGTCTTAACTTCCTTCCTTCTATTTTGTTGATCAGATCACCTCCAAGTCTGCCCCAGGAGCCCATAGACAGGGACCCCGTGGATACAAACCAGGGAGCTACCTGATCAACATCTTGCAAAAAATTGCACAATGCCTTCTCGGGAACCTTCAAGCCTCGCTCGTGCAGCAACGCTTGCATTGCTGAGAGGAGCGGCTTCATCTGATGGTTACCCATAACTTCCTATCTATAGTTCCTGTATATACGGATGCCAAGTGCACTCTTTCCCCTTTATATGCCAATTAAAAACTAAAGCAGAGCACTATTGCAGCCCAAACGGGAATAGCAATAGCAAGATAAACAGGAGTCACCCTACCTTGCAGGAAGACGTCTAGACTTTTTCGCGCCGTCAGTTCTGAATCCTCTGCTGAGCTCACAGGGTCCCTCGATGCTGGATGAAACGCTGAGACTTCCGGCTTCGTCCCGGGTTTTCGGCACCAGTTATGACGCGCCGCCTCGCCGAAAAGGAGAACACGCCACACTTCAGGATTCTTCTGACAGCAATTTACTGGTTACAGCAATTTCAGATGATGTTACAGCTCTTAGATGGTGTTACAGCTCTTAGATGGTGTTACAGCTCTTGTAGATGGTGTTACAGCTCTTGTAGATGGTAGTGGCGAAGGACCCCGAGCCCCAGAACCCATGGGCTTATATAGAGTCCTGGGAGAACTTACTGCATGCTCATTGGCTCCTTAATGATGCCTAATTAGCATACTCGTTTCTCATTGGCTCTTAGAGTGCTCTTGGAGTGAGGCTTAATTAGCATAGTAACTTTTACTCTTTGCGCATGCGCATACTCAGCTTGGCTCTGACTGAAGCCAGAGCGCGGGAAGCCGGTGTGCCCTGCACATGCGCGCTCCCATTCATGGCTCTGTCAGAGCCGAGAAGCAGGGAGCCGGCGTGCCTTATTCAGGCGCACTTTACCTCACGGCTCCCTGACTGAGCCGTGCCCTTGAGTGCGGCTCCCTCACGGAGCCGCGCCGCTGAATGCGGCTTCTTGATGGAGCCGCGCCATTGTCGAATGGCATACGCGGCTCCCAACA
>NW_021613344.1:0-1310 GCF_004785775.1 Grammomys surdaster | reverse complement strand
GGAACTTTATATTATTTTCTAAGTTTAGGTTGTTATTAGACCGAAAAAAGGATTCAGGAGAACACTCCAAACTATTCACAATTTCAAGGTCTGATGCCATAATCTTTCTCCACAGTTCCCATCACTTGAAAGACTTTCAGGAGTGCATGTTATAGTTCATGGATATCTTGATATGATGCTACCAATCTCTTTGTCACTGTCTCCTTGGAATAGAAGGAATATCTTCAGCTCCTGCTCATTCGTAACAGCCCTGTTAAACACTCCAGCCTGTCATCTCCTTGCCCTGTCAATATCAACTCCCATGGTGAGCAAGTTGTTCAGTAGGTCCTCATTCTCCAAAGACTCCTTGTCTACACTGTTGCATTCCACATTAAACAGCCTGAATGGAGTCAACTTGAGGAAAACTGCTGAATATCGGAGCATCCATTCTGTTAAACCAAGAAGATCCTTCTTATACACCAGATGTTTCTTGATGCCATAATCATTGGATAGTCCAAAGGTTTCCAAATGCTGTGTAAAATAACATGTAATGTTAATATATAATATTATGTGAATGCATATGTTAAATATCCAATGTCAATACTATTATTCTTAAATAGGAGGTGCCTCGGATCCCTGTGGTCTTAGGGCTCTTCCTCTTTTGACTTACAGAGAAGCAGAACAAGCACCACTGCTGCCCCAAGCTGCCCTGCCCATGTATTGTTCTTTTAGTTCACTGTGCCTCCTGTTCTGACTCTGAATCAGTTCTCCTCTCCATCTCTTCTGTTTTCTACTTTGTTTGGTCTCTGGCATCTTTGGTTTGTTCCTAATAAATGGCACTTTCATTACCATTTGCCTTTCAACTAGCCAGATGTCTGAACTGTACCTGCCCACAGACACTAGATTTCTTTGCTTCTAGCTACCTTAATCTCAAACTCTAAATGTAGTTTTGAAAAACAACACTTCAGATATCTTGATATCTGCAAATTAGACATGTTGTCTAATTTGCATCTTTGCATCTTTAATGTCTTTATTGGATTTATAATACCATTTAAATGGATCATATTTAGTACACACACACACAAACAAACAAACACACACACACACACACAGCCACACACAAATCTCTGGACAAGTGCTGTCAACATCAATCTCTACCTCAGTTTACCAAACTGTTTCTTTGGTTGCAATGCAACAATTCTGAACTCATTTCCATCTTCATAGAGATATAGTTGAGGGGATGGAGTGTAATTCAGAGGTAGATCAGTGACACTATATGTCCTTAGCATGCATAAGGATTTGAGTTCATTTCCCCAACACTAGAAAAGAGG
>NW_021613343.1:0-3173 GCF_004785775.1 Grammomys surdaster | reverse complement strand
TTCCATGATGAACAAGGCCCCAAGACAGATGAGAGAAATGGGAACGTCTTTCCTGTTCTTTGGTGTAATGCCATCACTGCACAGCCTCAGGCTGCCATACAGAAGAGATCAGCTACTCTCCGAAAGCAGGATGGTGGCACCATAAACCCAGTGCTTGGGAAGCAAAGGCAGCTGGATGTCTGTGAGTTTGAAGCCAGCATAGCTACACAGCAAGACCCTTTCTCTTAAAAGGGCGGGCGGGGGATGGGGGGAAAAAAGGGAGGGAAGGAGGGAGGGAGGGAGGGAGGGAGGGAGGGAGGAAGGAGGGAATAGCAAGCAGCATGAGCCATATACCCTAGTATGTCACTTAGCATGGCAAGTCAGTGTTTGCCAACATCTTAAGGCCTAACACTGAAATTATGAATCCACTGTATTGCTAACCTACATAAGCAACAGGGCCTCCTTACACAATCGTGGCATACTGAAAGTATCTCGGTAAAAGATCTCTGTCCAGCTTTGCTATGCCTACAGAGGATAAATTATAAACTCTGAGAATGCCACACTGTAAAAATGACAAAAGGCTTTTATAAGTCAATCTACTTTTAAAGGTTATTCAAGTTACAAACTAAGAAATAGGTTCAAAACAGTGTAAGGTCTAGACTTCACATATTAATATAAGTGAATAACAATCATGACTTGGAAAAGAGATTTCTAAACTTCTCTTGTATATTCCTATGTTTTAAAAATATTTTAAGACAATTATTAATATTAATATACTTATCAGTTTATATATGTACAACAATGTTATAAAATGTACAAATAAAACATTTAAAAGAATAAAGGGCAAAGGAGGGGCTGTGGAGATGGCTTAGTGGGCAAAGCGCTGGCTGTACAGCATGAAAAGCATAGGGTGCCGAGAGCCCATAAGAGCCCACCAGTAATCCCAGGGCACAGGAGGCACAGACAATCCCGGAGCAGGCTGGCTACTCAGGATGACTGAAAGTGAGCTCCATGTTCGCTGAAGACCTCACCTCAGGAGATACGGTGGAAATATATCGGTGAAAATATCCCACACCAGCCTGGGCTGCCACAGGCACAAGAATGCACTATGAAACATGCAAGCCCATACATGTGAACACGTTTATACACATAATACATACATATGACCTCTGCTCAGTGGAATATGATTTATCTTGATGTTATTTTGTTATTCTAATAGTTTGGTTCCTACGCTAAAGTAGCTCCTTAAGGAAATGGCCTTGACATAAACACTGACCATTTTGGATTATGGTCTCTTAAAGACTGACTCTAAAAACTAAGCAGTTTGTAGATAACTACAAAAGGGCACTGGAGAAGGACCTAAAGAAGATTTAAATCAGAGTTAGACTTGTTATGAAGACTGAGGTGCACTGGAAAATTCTATTGCTGATTCCTAAGAAACAGGAAGTCAGATTCTCCCTCCAAACCACAGAGGTGGAAGCGATGGTAGCAGATACTTCTCTTCCGAAAAGGGAAATGAGAGAGCCCTGGCACAAGACGTCTCAACATCCAGCAGATCAAATTCCATGGGGATCCAAGGGCTTGAGCTTCAGGCTCCATGCTTTAACCTTGTACAGCATGACCCTGGCCTTTGTACTTCAACTCCAGCCTGTGCCCCGTCCTTACTCAAAACTACTTCCCCGTTTCTTGGTCGGTTCCTAGTTCCAGGACTCATTCCCTACTCATGGCCACACATCATATATACTAAAAGCTAGGATCTGCCTATAAGATAAGCCATGTCCACATCATATGTCTGATAGGGTTTATTGTTGTTTTTTATGTGTATGGGTGTTTTGCATGCATGTATATACTGCGTTCCACATGTATGGCTGGTGCCACAGAGGCCAGAAGAGGATATCAGATCCACTGGAGCTGGACTTACAGACTTATGAGACATCATGTGGATCCTCAGGAAGAGAGGCAAGTGCTCTGAGCCATCCCTTCAGCCTCCAAGCTGGTTTTATTTATTGTTTCATTAATTTATTTATTTGTTCACTTTATATCCCAATCACAGCCACCCTTTCCTTCCAGCTCCTCCTCACACAGCACCTGCCCTACCCTTTCTCCCTACTCTTGTCGTCTGAGAAGGGGGAGACCCTCACCCCTCATATCACACCATCCTGGCACATCAAGTCACTACAGAACTAGGCACATCCTTTCCCACTGAGACCAGATAAGGCAGCTCCAGTTGTAAGGGGACCCACATGAAGACCAAGCTGTACTTCTGATATATATTGGGGTGGGGGGGTGTCCAGCCCATGCCAAGTTGTTTTTATAAAGAAGGGGAATCCACAGAAAATTGATGTTTCCTTTCAGAGTTCATCTCAATTAATGAATTTGCTGGTTTTCTTCCCAATGTAACTGCCATTTGTTTTTTGGGTATGTTTCAGTCACATACACAGTACCAAGCACATTAATTTTAAAGCAACTGGGTGGTATCTAAGACTGAAAGTCCATATCTCAGTATAATACAGACCACTTACAAGGACATCTTCAGCCATTCATCACCTTCTGGTTTCCAGTCTCCTTTTAACAACTGTTCACAAGCTGTGATGATAGCACCACCTGCACCTAAAGACAAAACAAAAAATAAACAAGAATATATAACGAAAATATATGTGAGTGGAAGTCAGAATTTCCTCTCCTCGTCTAAAATCCAAGATCACCAAAACAGAATTCTCAAGAGGAAGAAAAAATTTGTCTTCTGTACACTGAGATCTGAGATGAGTACATTTCCCTCCTCAGAATGACAACATCTGTCTTACTTTGACCTAAGGTTAAGGCTGGGCTCTCAAGCATAGACATAGATATAGAGAATCATTTTAGAAAAAGTAAGATCCTCTCTTTACATTTCTTTCCTTGATATGGCTAGTTTTGGGTACAGTACACCATAGCAAAGGTTACAGAAATCTGTCAATTCCTACATATAAAACAACAGGATTAGTGACATCATTAGAAGCATTTCCCTAGCATACATCAGTCCTCAACAATGTATAAACCAGGGACGGCAGCACTTGCATGTGATCTCAGCACTCAGGAAGTAGAGGCAAGATGCTCAGAAACTCAAGGCCATCCTCAACTACACAGTGAGCTTGAGGCTAACCTGGACTACTTGAGATGAAAGAAAGAAAGAAAGAAAGAAAGAAAGAAAGAAA
>NW_021613342.1:0-3923 GCF_004785775.1 Grammomys surdaster | reverse complement strand
CTCTGGAAGTAAGAGTGTGCTTCAATTCACGTATCTTTACACTAGATTTGTTCAATACAATCTATAGTTCTTTTCTGCTGGAATCTAGCAACTTACATGACATTCCAAATGAAACAATGAAAGATTCATGGCCGGATGGTACAAGTGTTTCTGATTTAAACCAAACACACTTCCTAACTGAAATGTCACATGTAACATGACTTAGCTGTTTTCAGCTCTGTTGTACTTGCCTTTATATCTAGAAGTAAGAATGTGCTGCAAATCAAGTATCTTTACAATAGGTTTGTTCAATACGTTCTATAGTGGTTTTCTGCTGGAGTCTAGCAACTTACATGAACAAGACATATATAACAATGAAAGATACATGGCCACATTGTACAAGTGTTTCTGCTTTAAACCAAACACTCTTCCTAACTGAAATGTCACATGTAACATGATTCAGCTGTTTTCAGCTCTGTTGTACTTGCCTTTATATCTGGAAGTAAGAATGTGCTTCAATTCACATATCTTTATAGTAGATTTGTTCAATATGATCTATAGTGCTTTTCTGCTGGAATCTAGCAACTTCCATGACATTGCACATGAAACAATGATAGATACATCTCCGAATGCTACAAGCGTTTCAGCTTTAAAGCAAACACACTTCCTAACTGAAATGTCACATGTAACATGATTTAGCTGTTTTCAGCTCTGTTGTACTTGCCATTATATCTGGAAGTAAGAATGTGCTGCAATTCGCATATCTTTACAAAAAGTTTGTACAATACGTTCTATAGTGCTTTTCTACTGGAATTTAGCAACTTACATGGACATTATACATGACACAATAAAAGATACAAAGCCTGATGGTACAAGGGTTTGTGCTTTAAAGCAAACACACTTCCTAACTGAAATGTCACATGTAACATGATTTAGCTGTTTTCAGCTCTGTAGTATTTGCCTTTATATCTGGAAGTAAGAATATGTTGCAAATAAAGTATCTTTACAGTATGTTTGTTCAGCATGTTCTACACTGCTTTTCTGCTGGAATCTAGCAACTTACATGAACAAGACATATATAACAATGAAAGATACATGGCCAGATTGTACAAGTGTTTCTGCTTTAAACCAAACACACTTCCTACCTAAAATGTCACATGTAACATGATTCAGCTGTTTTCAGCTCTGTTGTACTTGCCTTTCGCTCTGGAAGTAAGAGTGTTCTTCAATTCACGTATCTTTACACTAGATATGTTCAGCATGTTCTATAGTGCTTTTCTGCTGGAATCAAGCAACGTACATGAACATTCCCTATATAACAATGAATGATACTTGGATGGATGGTACAAGTGTTTCTGCTTTAAACCAACACACTTCCTACCTGAAATGTCACATATAACAAGATTCAGCTGTTTTCAGCTCTGTTGTACTTGCCTTTAGCTCTGGAAGTAAGAATGTGCTTCAATTCACATATCTTTACACTAGATTTGTTCAGTGCGTTCTATAGTGCTTTTCTGCTGGAATCTAGCAACTTACATGGACATTCCACATAAAACAATGAAAGATACATGGCCAGATGGTACAAGTGTTGCTGCTATAAACCAAACACACTTCCTAACTTAAATTTCCCATTTAACATGATTTAGCTGTTTTCAGCTCCGTTGTACTTGCCTTTATATCTGGAAGTAAGAATGTGCTGCAATTCGAGTATCTTTACAATAGGTTTGTTCAATAAGTTCTATAGTGCTTTTCTGCTGGAATCTAGCAACTTACATGACATTGCACATGAAACAATGAAAGATACATGGCCGGATGGCACAAGTGTTTCTGCTTTAAACCAAGCACACTTCCTAACTGAAATGTCCCATGTAACATGATTCAGCTGTTTTCAGCTCTGTTGTACTTGCCTTTATATCTGGAAGTATGAATGTGTGGCAAATCAAGTATCTTTACTCTAGATTTGTTCAATACGTTCTATAGTGCTTTTCTGCTGGAATCTAGCAACTTACATGGACATTGTACATGAAACAATGAAAGATACATGGCCGGATGGTACAAGTGTTTTGCCTTAAACCAAACACACTTCCTAACTGAAATGTCACATGTAACATGATTTAGCTGTTTTCAGCTCTGTTGTACTTGCCTTTATATCTGGAAGTAAGAATGTGCTGTAAATCAAGTATCTTTACACTAGATTAGTTCAATATGTTTTATATTGCCTTTCTGCTGGAATCTAATAACTTACATGATATGCCACATGAAACAATGATAGATACATGGCCGTATGGTTCAAGTGTTTCTGCTTTAAACCAAACACACTTCCTAACTTATACTTTCCATGTAACATGATTTAGCTGTTTTCAGCTCTGTTGTACTTGCCTTTATATCTGGAAGTAAGAATGTGCGGCAAATCAAGTATCTTTACTCTAGATTTGTTCAGTATGTTCTATAGTGCTTTTCTGCTGGAATCTAGCAACTTACATGAACAAGACATATATAACAATGAAAGATACATGGCCAGTTTGTACAAGTGTTTCTGCTTTAAACCAAACACTCTTCCTGACTGAAATGTCACATGTAACATAATTCAGCTGTTTTCAGCTCTGTTGTACTTGCCTTTAGCTCTGGAAGTAAGAATGTGCATCAATTCACATATCTTTACACTAGATTTGTTCAATACGATCTATAGTTCTTTTCTGCTGGAATCTAGCAACTTACATGACATTCCACATGAAACAATGAACGATTCATGGCCGGATGGTACAAGTGTTTCTGATTTAAACCAAACACACTTCCTAACTGTAATGTCACATGTAACATGATTTAGCTGTTTTCAGCTCTGTTGTACTTGTCTTTATATCTGGAAGTAAGAATGTGCTGCAAATCAAGTATCTTTACAATAGGTTTGTTCAATATGTTCTATAGTGCTTTTCTGCTGGAATCTAGCAACTTACATGAACAAGACATCTATAACAATGAAAGATACATGGCCACATTTTACAAGTGTTTCTGCTTTAAAGCAAACACTCTTCCTAACTGAAATGTCACATGTAACATGATTCAGCTGTTTTCAGCTCTGTTCTACTTGCCTTTAGCTCTGGAAGTAAGAATGTGCTTCAATTCACATATCTTTACACTAGATTTGTTCAATACAATCTATAGTGCTTTTCGGCTAGAATCTAGCAACTTGCATGGACATTCCACATGAAACAATGAAAGATTCATGGCCGGATGGTACAGGTGTTTCTGATTTAAACCAAACACACTTCCTAACTGAAATGTCCCATGTTACATGATTTAGCTGTTTTCACCTCTGTTGTACTTACCTTTAATTCTGGAGGTAAAAATGTGCTGCAATTCGCGTATCTTTACACTAGATTTGTTCAGTACGTTTTATAGTGTTTTTCTGCTGGATTCTAGCAATGTACATGAACATTCCCTCTATAACAATGAAAGATACATGAATGAATGGATCAAGTGTTTCTGCTTAAAACCAAACACACTTCCTAACTGAAATGTCACATGTAACATGATTAACTGTTTTCAGCTCTTTTGTACTTGCCTTTATATCTGGAAGTAAGAATGTGCTGTAAATCAAGTATCTTTACCCTAGATTAGTTCAATACTTTTTATATTGCCTTTCTGCTGGAATCTAACAACTTACATGACATTCCACATGAAACAATGAAAGATACATGGCCGTACAGTACAAGTGTTTCTGCTTTAAACCAAGCGCACTTCCTAACTGAAATGTCCCATGTAACATGATTCAGCTGTTTTCAGCTCTGTTGTACTTGCCTTTATATCTGGAAGTAAGAATTTGCAGCAAATCAAGTATCTTTACTCTAGATTTGTTCAATACGTTCTATAGTGCTTTTCTGCTGGAATCTAGCAACTTACATGAACAAGACATATATAACAATGAAAGATACATGGCCACATTG
>NW_021613341.1:0-1258 GCF_004785775.1 Grammomys surdaster | reverse complement strand
GGACTAATTTTGTTCTGTGTGTCAACTGTATTGTCGTTGAATTTGATTTTTCAGCTTTGATCACATGATCCCATACATTCACCATTGGTCTCTGTCACTAAATCCCTTAAGATACTGTATAAATATTTGCTCTTCAATGTTAATATATTTTGCAAGCCTGTTGTTTTTATGTTTTAAACTTTATTGCTTTTATTTTTCCAAGACAAAATTTCTCTATGAAGCCCTTCATGTCCTGATAGTAGATATAGAAACCACACAAGCCACCTGAAATATTATTGTAAAATAAGTGCAGGCTTCTGTGCTGCTCTTCATCCTCATCTTAAATTTTGAAATTTGTTCCAATATAAAGATTATATTCTATTTCTAAAGATGGCATATGCTCATGATATCAATTCTGCCTGAGGCTTAAGAATCACTGGATTCCAGGTGTATGATGTTCTGCTTTGCTTGTGTGTTTCTTCTGAATATTTTGGACAAATAGGAATATTTTACCTCTGTGGCTGAATATGATTATATGTGCCTTATCTTGAGTTTTGCCGGAATGTGGCCACAGAACTCTTGATCTTCATGTTATGGGTAGTTGTTGGTCCCCATGTAGATGTTTTAAATTGACAACCATTTTGTGGAAGACCAGCCAGAACTTTCTACTTCTGAGTTATCTCATTCTCCTGCCCTATGTTGCTTATTTATGATCAATACTTAGATTACTAATATTTTTATCAATCCATTTGTATCTGTTTAAACATGCGTTCTGTTTTAGTAAAATTTTATTAATGTAGCATTTTAAACTGGTACACTTTACATTTCTATAAGATGAAAGCAGAACTGCTTTGAATGTTTAATTCTTTGTAGGAACTTCAGTAAAGAACTATGAGTTCTCTCTATCATTTCAGTTTCCTTGGTTGATTTTTACATGGGCATGAGTGACTTAATATGTAACTTTTGCTGTCCTGGAACTTATTCCATTGACCATGATGGCATCAAGCTCAAGGACATACAGCTCCCTGTGCCTCTGAGATTAAAGACATGAGAAAAACCACCGAGGTGAGGTTGTCCATCATTTATGTAGTTACTAATTGTTTATACAATTTGTTTAATGTGTGCTCAGTGCTGTTGGTCTGTTTCCCTCTCCATCTCCCTCTCAATTGGCATTTCTCTTGCAAAGCTATATCCTATTCAGTGGGTTCAGAAGTGTCACATGCAATACTCATAACACAATTTCCTTTTAAAATGACAAAGTGATTAGATTATAACTTCT
>NW_021613340.1:0-1030 GCF_004785775.1 Grammomys surdaster | reverse complement strand
AAAATAAATGAACAGAAATAATCAATATTCACAAATCGTGGATAAAAGTAAGTCTGAAATAAATGAACATGAATAATCAGTATTCACCATTCATGGATAATAGTAAATCAGATATAAATGAACATGAATAATCAATAGTCATCAGTCATAGTTAATAGGAAATCAGAAATTAATAAAGCTGAAATATCAATAGTCTTCAGTCATAAATAAAATTAAGTCAGAAATGAATGAACAATAATAATCAATATTCACCACTAGTGGATAATTATAAATCAGAAATAAATGAACATGTATAATCAATAGTCATCATTCATAGTTAATAGTAAATCAGAAATAAATAAAGCTGAAATGTCAATAGTCATCAGTCATAGATAATAGTAAGTCAGAAATAAATGAACAGGAATAATCAATATTCACCATTCGTGGATAATAGTAAATCAGAAATAAATGAGAATGAAAAATCAATACTCATCAGTCATAGTCAATAGTAAATCAGAAATAAATAAAGCTTAAATATCAATAGTCATCCATCATAGAAAATAGTAAGAAATAAATGAACATGAATAATCAATAGTCATCTGTCATAGTTAATAGTAAATCAGAAATAAATAAAGCTTAAATATCAATAGTCATCCGTCATAAAAAATAGTAAGTCAGAAATAAATGAACATGAATAATCAATAGTCATCTGTCATAGATAATAGTAAATCAGAAATAAATAAGCCTGAAATATCAATAGTCATCAGTCATAGGTAATATTAATTCAGAAATAACTGAATAGGAATAATCCATATTCACCATATATACTATATGTCATATACGTTATATATATAATAATATATACATAGAATAATGTGTGATATAACTTACAAAAAACAATATGTCGTTTAAAATTCATGTAATATATAATACGCATGAAACAGTATGCAATTTATGTAATTTATGTCATAAGTAACATATAGAAATATATAATATACCATATTCAATATATAATGTGTAATATAATAATATATTATATACTATATACGTA
>NW_021613339.1:0-1217 GCF_004785775.1 Grammomys surdaster | reverse complement strand
TCAGCATCTACCTTTGGTGATTGCACATGGGATAGATACTCAGGTGGAGTGGTCTTGAGACGGCCCCTCCTTCAGTTTCTGTCCCTCACTTTGTCTCCATATTTGCTCCCTTGAGTATTTTGTTGCTCCTTCTAAGAAGGACCGAATCACCCTCACTTGGTCTTCCTTCTTTATGGGCTTCATGTGGCCTGTGAGTTGCATCTTGGGCATTTCAAGGTTCTAGGCTAATATCCAATAATCAGTGAGTGAATACCATGTGTGTTCTTTTGTGATTGGCTTACCTCACTCAGGATGATAATTTCTAGTTCCATCCATTTACCTAGGAACCTCTCGAATTCATTGTTTTTAATAGCTGAGTAATACTCCATTGTGTAAATATACCACATTTTTTGAATCCATTCCTCAGTTGAAGGACATCTGGGTTCTTTCCAGCTCCTGGCTATTATAAATAAGGCTGCTATGAACATAGTTGAGCATATGTCCTTGTTATATGTTCGAGCATCTTCTGGGTATATGCCTAGGAGTGGTATAGCTGGATCCTCGGGTAATGCTATGTCCAATTTTCTGAGGAACCGCCAGACTGATTTCCAAAGTGGTTGCACCATCTTGCAGTCCCACCAACAATGGAGGAGTGTTCCTCTTTCTCCACACCCTCGCCAGCATCTACTATCACCTGAGTTTTTAATCTTAGCCATTCTGACTGGTGTGAGATGGAATCTCAGGGTTGTTTTGATTTGCATTTCCCTGACGACTAAGGATGCCGAGCATTTCTTTAGGTGCTTCTCGGCCATTCGAGTTTCTTCTGTTGAAAATTCTTTGTTAAGCTCTATACCCCATTTTTTAATAGGGTAATTTGGTTGTCTGGAGTCTAATTTCTTGAGTTCTTTGTATATATTGGATATTAGCCCTCTATCAGATGAAGGATTGGTAAAGATCTTTTCCCAATTTGTTGGTTGTCGTTTTGTCCTATTGACAGTGTCCTTTGCCTTACAGAAACTTTGCAATTTTATGAAGTCCCATTTGTCAATTCTCGATCTTAGAGCATATGCCATTGGAGTTCTGTTCAGGAACTTTTCCCCTGTGCCCAAGTATTCGAGGCTTTTCCCCACCTTCTCTTCTATTAGTTTCAGTGTATCTGGTTTTATGTGGAGGTCCTTTATCCACTTAGATTTGAGCTTTGTACAAGGGGATAAGAATGGATCAATTTTCATTCTTCT
>NW_021613338.1:0-1964 GCF_004785775.1 Grammomys surdaster | reverse complement strand
TATAAAATATCTTGGTGTGAATCTAACCAAGCAAGTGAAAGTCCTGTATGACAAGAACTTCAATTCTCTGAAGAAAGAAATTGAAGAAGATCTCAGAAGATGGAAAGATTTCCCATGCTCATGGATTGGCAGGATTAATATAATAAAAATGGCCGTCTTGCCAAAAGCAATCTACAGATTCAATGCAATCCCCATTAAAATCCCAATTCAATTCTTCACAGAGTTAGAAAAGGAAATTCTCAAATTCATATGGAGTAACAAAAAACTCAGGATAGCGAAAACTATTCTCAAGAATAAAAGAACTTCGGGAGGAATCACCATCCCTGACCTAAAGCTGTACTACAGGCCAATAGTGAATAAAAACTACCTGGTATTGGTACAGAGGCAGGCAGGAAGATCAGTGGAATATAATTGAAGACCCAGAAATGAACCCTTACTCCTATGGTCACTTGATCTTTGACAAAGGAGCTAAAACTGTCCAGTGGAAAAAGGACAGCATTTTCAACAAATGGTGCTGGTTCAACTGGAGGACAACATGTAGAAGAGTGAAAATTGATCCATTCTTATCCCCTTGTACAAAGCTCAAGTCTAAGTAGATAAAGGACCTCCACATAAAACCAGATACACTGAAACTAATAGAAGAGGAGGTGGGAAAGAACATCAAATACTTGGGCACAGGGGAAAAGTTCCTGAACAGAACTCCCATGGCATATGCTCTAAGATCAAGAATTGACAAGTGGAACTTCATAAAATTGCAAAATTTCTGTAAGGCAAAGGACACTGTCAATAGGACAAAACGACAACCAACAAATTGGGAAAAGATCTTTACCAATTCTTCATCTGATAGAGGGCTAGTATCCTATATATGCAAAGAACTCAAGAAATTAGACTCCAGACAACCAAATTACCTTATTAACAAAATGGGATATAGAGCATAACAAAGAATTTTCAATGGAAGAAACTCGAATGGCCGAGAAGCACCTAAAGAAATGTTCAGCATCCTTAGTCATCAGTGAAATGCAAATCAAAACAACCCTGAGATTCCATCTCACACCAGTCTGAATGGCTAAGATTAAAAACTCAGGTGATAGTAGATGCTGGGGAGGGTGTGGAGAAATAGGAACACTCCTCCATTGTTGGTGGGACTGCAAGATGGTGCAACCACTTTGGAAATCAGTATGGCGGTTCCTCAGAAAATTGGACATAGCATTACCTGAGGATCCAGCTATACCACTCCTAGGCATATACCCAGAAGATGCTCAAACATATAACAAGGACATATGCTCAACTATGTTCATAGCAGCCTTATTTATAATAGCCAGGAGCTGGAAAGAACCCAGATGTCCTTCAACTGAGGAATGGATTTAAAAAAATGTCGTATATTTACACAATGGAGTATTACTCAGCTATTAAACACAATGAATTTGAGAGGTTCCTAGGTAAATGGATGGAACTAGAAATTATCATCTTGAGTGAGGTAAGCCAATCACAAAAGAACACACATGGTATTCACTCACTGATTATTGGATATTAGCCCAGAACCTTGAAATGCCCAAGGTGCAACTCACAGGCCACATGAAGCTCATAATGAAGGAACCAAGTGGGGGTGATTCGGTCCTTCTTAGAAGGAGCAACAAAGTACTTGAGGGAGCAAATATGGAGACAAAGTGAGGAACAGAAACTGAAGGAGGGGCCGTCTGAAGACCACTCCACCTGAGTATCTATCCCATGTGCATTCACCAAAGGTAGATGCTGATGCGGAAGTCAGGAAGTGCATGCTAATAAGAGCCTGATATGGATGTTTCCTCAGAGGTCTTCAAGAGTATGACATATTCAGAGGCAGATGCTCACAACTAGCCATTGAACTGATCATGGGGTTCTCAATGGAGGAGTTAGAGTGAAGACTGAAGGAGCTGAAAGGATTTGCAGCACCATGAAGAGAGCAACAATACCAACCAACCCCA
>NW_021613337.1:0-1064 GCF_004785775.1 Grammomys surdaster | reverse complement strand
AGGCCTTTGTAGTAGGATCTGATGATTTTTTGAATTTCTTCAGTTTCTGTTGTTATGTCTCCCTTTTCAGTTCTGATTTTATTAATTTGGATACTGTCTCTGTGCCCTCTGGTTAATCTGGCTAAGGGTTTATCTATCTTGTTGATTTTCTCAAAGAACCAACTCCTGGTTTTATTGATATTTTGTATTGTTCTTTCTGTTTCTATTTGGTTGATTTCAGCCCTGAGTTTGATTATTTCCTGCCTTCTACTCCTCCTGGGTGTATTTGCTTCTTTTTGTTCTAGAGCTTTTAGTTGTGCAGTCAACTTGTTAGTGTGTGCTCTTTCCAGTTTCTTTTTGTAGGCACTTAGAGCTATGAGCTTTCCTCTTAGCACTGCCTTCATGGAGTCCCACAAGTTTTGGTATGATGTGTCCTCATTTTCATTGAATTCTAAAAAGTCTTTTATTTCTTTCTTTATTTCTTCCTTGACCAAGTCATCATTGAGTAGAGAGTTGTTCAGTTTCCATGTGTACGTGGGTTTTCCATTGTTTTTGTCATTATTAAAGACCAGTCTTAGTCCGTGGTGATCTGATAAGATGCAAGGGATTATTTCAATCTTTTTGTATCTGTAGAGGCTTGTTTTGTGACCAATTATATGGTCTATTTTGGAGAAGGTACCATGAGGTGCTGAGAAAAAGGTATATTCTTTTGTTTTAGGATGAAATGTTCTATAGATGTCTGTTAAGTCCATTCGGTTCATAACTTCTGTTAATGTCAAAGTGTCTCGGTTTAGTTTCTGTTTCCATGATCTGTCCATTGCTGAGAGTGGGGTGTTGAAATCCCCCACTATTATTGTGTGAGGTGTAATGTGTGTTTTGAGCTTTAGTAAAGTTTCTTTTATGTATGTAGGTGCCCTTGCATTTGGAGCATAGATGTTCAGAATTGAGAGTTCACCTTGGTAGATTTTTCCTTTGATGAGTATGAAGTGTCCTTCCTTATCTTTTTTGATTAATTTTGGATGAAAGTCGATTTTATTTGATATTAGAATGGCTACTCCAGCTTGTTTCTTGGGACCATTGGCTTG
>NW_021613336.1:0-1011 GCF_004785775.1 Grammomys surdaster | reverse complement strand
ACAAGGGAGTAGAAACAAACAGACATGCTGGCGCAATACCTTCCAGCGGTTCGAGAGAGAAAAGGAAGTTGAATATGGAAGTACATACCTTAACCTAATAGTCCTTAGGAGGCACAGAGAGACAAGCCAAGTTTCAGGATAGTGAACTTTACACTCAGAGAACAATTTCTCTGTCTCGAGTAGACCTTCCCTTCCAAACTCCCCAAATGATCCATTGTACTCTTTCAGATTTATGTCTCAGTAGCAGCCTTACACCCACTTCACACACACATACATACACAGACACACACACACACACACACACACACACACACACCCATTATGTGAAGGAAAAAGAACACACTGCTAGGTTGTAGAAATGTTTAATCCCAAACTGGGCTTCTTACCTCACCTTGATCATTCTGGTTTTGGATAGAAGACACACAACTTTCATTATTTACCACCACGCCACACCCCCAGCCCCAACCAAATATATATGTGATATGTATACATGTGAAATCCTGTGTGTTTCAGAGATCTTTAATTATTTATTTCTTGTGCCTGGGCTTGGGTAGGCACTAGGACGTCTCACTTCCTGAAAAACAAAAGAAAATCAACTAACAAACAAACCAAAAATTTTTAAAAGGATTGATTCATCTAGCATTGAAAAGAAATAGACAAAAAGCAGGAGAAAAACATGTGGCTGTGACTTCTGGTTGCTTTTCTTCGGTGTCTCCTCACCGTCCTGAACATGCAAACTGGGCTTAAAATTAAGTTCTGGCCAGGCAGTGGTGGTGCTTGCCTTCAATCCCAGCACTTTGTAGGCAGAGACAGGCGAATATCTGAGTTCAAGGCCAGCCTGGTCTACAGAGTGAGTTCCAGGACAGCCAGGGCTACACAGAGAAACCCTATCTGGAAAAACTAAAAAATAAAAAAATACAAATAAACTAAAAATAAAAGTTCTGTTCCCCTAGAGGCTGTGAGAGAAAGAGAGAAAACGTAAGTGACCTGAAACAGTAAGTCACATGGCCG
>NW_021613335.1:0-1436 GCF_004785775.1 Grammomys surdaster | reverse complement strand
ATTCCCTTTACCCATTCTCCCTTCCCAGAAACCCCCTACTTTTAATAATCTGTTTTCTTTTCAACATATTTTCATTTTCTCTGTCCTTAAGAAATGATGTCCTGTCTCTATTGAAGCAAATATTATGGGGAAAAGATTAATACAGCACTACTATGAAATTCTCCAAGAAAGGATTGTTACCAGCTCAGACACATACAACCCATACAGGAGGATCTGCATAGCACATCCACATAGTCCTGGGTCTTTGTTTCCTGGATATGTTCCTCAAGTTTAATTTGGAGTGATGCTGGAAAGGGAAGGACTTAAACATCTTCCTAGGTTTTCCTCAAGTGTATTTAGCTGAACATAAAGCGGAAGGGTCAGTAATATTACATGCAGGAACTTTTTACTTCTTGAGGTTTAATTATAAAAGACCATTCTAAAACCTGAAGATTGGCAAGCTGAAGATGAAGGTTTAATATCATTGTCTATTGCAGTGGAGATGGGTCTCTTCCCTGTCACATTAGTTGATTGTTGACTGTACAAAATAGGCAGTAATTATACAAACATGTATGTATGTATTAACTGCATACATGAAGATTCCACAAAAAAAATGGCTTGTGAGAGAACTATAGGAGAAGTCTACTTATACTGGGTGTGAATGGCTCTTTATTAGACTGTTAATTAAGGTATATGGAAAATCCATGGTTGTTTAAATATTGACCGTAGTAGTTTTACTTCTTATTCCAAAGCAACTATGACTTTGACTTTGGATAGTCTTTCTCTTTATACTATCTATTTCTTTTATTGATTTATTTTAAAAGTGTTTTAAGGATTTTTTTGTTCTCTCTTCAGATTTCTTTGTTTCTCCATCTCTTTCTGTCTGTCTATCTCTATCTCTGTTTCTGTCTCTTTCTCGTGTGTGTGTGTGTGTGTGTGTGTGTGTGTGTGTTATATGCATCAGTGCCCATATGTGTTGAATATCTTGGAGTTGGAGTTATAAGTAATAGTTGCTGGACATGGGTTGTTGAGTCTAACTAGGTCTTCCAAAGAGCCATCTCTTCATTCCCCCAACTTAAAAACCAAATAAAGAAACAACAACAGCACCAAAAATATTCCTTCAAATTCATGTTGGAAAAGCTTCCACAGGCCTTCTCTAAGCTGTCATGTGATTAAATCATGTATGGAGCCTTTTGCATTTTCCTCTACATCTCTCAATGAGGTGTTTTTTGTGTTTACAGTTGAAAGCTTACTGTGTAACTGAAGTCAGCCTCAAAAGCCAGCCTCTCCCCTGTCCCCTGTCCCCTCTCCCCTGTCCCCTCTCCCCTCTCTTCCCCTCTCCCCCCCTGTCCCCTCTCCCCTCTCCCCTCTCCTCCCTTCTCCCCTCTCCCCTCTCCTCCCTTCTCCCCTCTCCCCTTTCTCCTCTCCTCCCCTCTCCCCTCTCCCCTGTCCCCTCT
>NW_021613334.1:0-3477 GCF_004785775.1 Grammomys surdaster | reverse complement strand
AACCATCTCTCCAGTCTCTGGATAGTTGATCTTAAGGACTATTTTTTAAACTTTGTAAATGGATACGGATATTGGGCATTTGTTTCAGCAACTTTGTTTTTAAAAGCTTTCATTAAAATAATTTAATAATTAAATTTAAAATAATAATAATCATTAATTACATTCTGAAGTATTTGCAGTCTATGACATGACAGGATGACTGGAGATGTGTTTTCTGATGATCCCATGAGGGAGAGGGGACATGCTAGCAGAGAGAAGAAATACAATTATACCTATGTTGACCATTGGTAAAGCTTAGTGATAATGGCAGGGGCTTCATTATGATCTTCTGTCTCTCTATATATGTATTTGAAATTATCTGTATTAAATAAATCATTCTCAGAAGATAGAGAAGTCTTCCTAAAGGAAAATCAAAGTGAGTTTGAAAGAAGGCAAGGGCTAGGTAGCTACAACTCAGTGCCATCTTCTCATCTCAAAGAGCACTTTTCCTTCCCTCCCCCTCCCCCTCTCCCTCCCCTCCGTTCCCTTCCCTTTTCTTTCCTATCCTTTTCTTCTTTTCTTTTCTTTTGAGATAGGGTCTCTCTATACAGCTCTGGCTGCCCTGGAACTCACTATGTAGACCAGGCTAGCCTCAAACTCACAAAGAACTACCTGCCTCTACCACCCTCTACCACCCAAGTGCTGAATTAAAGGTGTGTGCCACCATTCCCAGCCAAGCCTATCTATTTAAAGCATAGCTCTTATTAACTTGTAGAATATCAACAAATAAATGTAGTATAAGTAAACTGTAAAATGACCATTGGCAGTGATTATAGCTGGCAAATTCAGACAATATTAAAAATAAATGCACCTTAAAATCTGTCCCAAAAATTAAGTAAAATAAAATACAAATGAGAAAATTACAAAATGTGTATATTTAGTTCAACTTCCCACTTTAAAAGCCAATAATGAAATGTAAACGTCGTTATTTCCTACCCAGGGTAAAAGACAATGCTGTCTTCGTTGCTCCTCTACCTATCACGAGCTATAACCATTCATATATGGTTTGTGTTGATATTTCCTTACCTTAATAGTCTTATTACTGCATTACTAAATTTATCTGGCTCTGAAGTTCATATAAATGAAATTATACATAAGGTTTTTTTTTACTTACTTTCTCTAAAATTATTTTTGAGATTCATCCATGGCTCTGTATGTGCATATAGAACTTTTGGGGTTTTGCTGATGATATTCTGTTGTATTAACAGACAACAGTTTATCATCCTTTGTGCTAAGAGACATCTGGATTATGGAAAGTCTGGGGCACTTTGTTGCTGTAAGTAAACCATATTCTTTTTGGTGGGAAGAACTGAAACTGTCCCACTATATAGACCAGACTACCCTCGAACTCATGATCTTCATACATCTACTTTCCAAGTGATGGGATTATATGCACACTCTAGTATGTCTGATGATAAGTAATCTTTTGCATGTCTTTGAGGAAAATATTGGGTTCTCTAGTGTCTACGCTTCTGAGCATGAAATTGCTAGACAGCATTAATTTACTTGAAGCTCCAACTGACACTATAAACTATACTGTGGGTCAGGCAGATATGCTTACATACTCCATAATGTTTCTCAGCAGAACTCAGCATGGAATAAGTTGTCCCAAAAGAAGAATTTGGTAGTGTATTTCTTGTTCCATATAGTGAACAAAAAGCTTGAATGTGTGGGATTTTAATTCTTTCTTTTAAAACACACCATTTGCTGTTTCCTAACTACTCCTAAAGCTGGGGTTCTGCTTGCCTCACTCCGACAACTTACTCTAGTCATGCACATGCCCTGGCGTTGCCAAGGAACCTTCTAAACCTTCTAAACCTCGGCTCGGATTTCTCAGTGTAAATCAGTTGCTCATTATGTGTGCTATGTATTACTCCACATTCTGTTGCAGCAACAAAGCACCAAAACTGGGTCATTGGTAAGGAAAGAGGGTTATACAAAGATCAAAAAGCTCCATCCAGGTCAGCCTCTGATAAGGAACTTGATAGCCACACCACATCTTACTGGATGATATCTTTTTTCTTCTTTTTTTTTATTGGATGTTTTATTTACATTTCATATGTTGTCCTCTTACCCCATCCCCCACCCACCCAGGAACCCCCTATCCCCTCACCCCTCCTCCTTCTTCTCTGCGGATGTAACCCCTACCTACACCCCAATCCCACCTCCCCACCCTCAAATTCCCACCCCCGGGGGCGTCCAGCCTTCATGAGGTCAAGGATCTCTTCTTCCACCTATGCCCAGCAGGGCCCTCCACTCTTATGTATTCATCTGAAGCCCTGGATGCCTCCCTAAGTGCTCCCAGGCTGGTGGTTTAGACCCTGGGAGCTGTGCTTGGTTGGTATTGTTGCTCTCCTCATGGGGCCACAAACCCTTTCAACTCCTGCAGTCTTCGCTCTGACTTCTCCATTGGGAACCGCATTATCAGTTCAATGGCTAGTTGTGAGCATCTACCTCTGAATATGTCAGACTCTTGAAGGCCTCTGAGGAGACATCCATATCAGGCTCTTATCAGCATGCACTTCCTGTCTTCCACATCAGCATCTACCTTTGGTGACTGCACATGGGATAGATACTCAGGTGGAATGGTCTTCAGACGGCCCCTCCTTCAGTTTCTGTCCCTCACTTTGTCTCCATATTTGCTCCCTTGATTATTTTGTTGCTCCTTCTAAGAAGGACTGAATCACCCCCACTTGGTCTTCCTTCTTCATGAGCTTCACGTGGCCTGTTGCATCTATCTTGTTGATTTTCTCAAAGAACCAGCTCCTGATTTTGTTGATATTGTATTGTTCTTTCTGTTTCTATTTGGTTGATTTCAGCCCTGAGTTTGATTATTTCCTGCCTTCTACTCCTCCTGGGTGTATTTGTTTCTTTTTGTTCTAGAGCTTTTAGTTGTGCAGTCAAGTTGTTAGTGTGTGCTCTCTCCAGTTTCTTTTTGTAGGCACTTAGAGCTATGAGTTTTCCTCTTAGCACTGCCTTCATGGAGTCCCACAAGTTTTGGTATGATGTGTCCTCATTTTCACTGAATTCTAAAAAGTCTTTAATTTCTTTATTTCTTCCTTGACCAAGTCATCATTGAGTAGAGAGTTATTCAGTTTCCATGTGCACGTGGGTTTTCCATTGGTTTTGTCATTATTAAAGACCAGTCTTATTCCGTGGTGATCTGATAAGATGCAAGGGATTATTTCAATCTTTTTGTATCTGTAGAGGCCTGTTTTGTGACCAATTATATGGTCTATTTTGGAGAAGGTACCATGAGGTGCTGAGAAAAAGGTATATTCTTTTGTTTTAGGATGAAATGTTCTATAGATATCTGTTAAGTCCATTTGGTTCATAACTTCTGTTAATGTCAAAGTGTCTCGGTTTAGTTTCTGTTTCCATGATCTGTCCATTGCTGAGAGTGGGGTGTTGAAATCCCCCACTATTATTGTGTGAGGT
>NW_021613333.1:0-2410 GCF_004785775.1 Grammomys surdaster | reverse complement strand
GTATCTTTCATTGTTTGATATGGAATGTCCAAGTAAGTTGCTAGATTCCCGCAGAAAAGCATTATAGAACATATTGAGAAAACCTAATGTAAAGACACACACATTGCAGTGTATTCTGACTTCCAGAGCTAAAGGCAAGTACAACACAGTTGAAAATTCCTGAATCATGTTACATGTGACATTTCAGGTAGGATGTGTGTTTGTTTTAAAGCAGAAACACTTTTAACACCCAGCCATGTATCTTTCATTGTTAGATATGGAATGTCCAAGTAAGTTGCTAGATTCCCCCAGAAAAGCACTATAGAACGTATTGAACAAACCTAATGTAAAGATACACACATTGCAGTGTATTCTTACTTCCAGAGCTAAAGGCAAGTACAACACAGCTGAAAACACCTAAATCATGTTACATGTGACATTTCAGTTAGGAAGCGTGTTTCTTTTAAAGCAGAAACACTTTTAACACCCGGCCATATATCTTTCATTGTTTGATATGTAATGACCAAGTAAGTTGCTAGATTCCAGCAGAAAAGCACTATAGAACGTATTGAAAAAACCTAATGTAAAGATACACAAATTGCAGTGTATTCTGACTTCCAGAGCTAAAGGCAAGTACAACACAGCTGAAAACTCCTAAATCATGTTACATGTGACATTTCAGTTAGGAAGTGTGTTTGTTTTAAAGCTGAATCACTTTTAACATCCGGCCATGTATCTTTCATTGTTTGATATGGAATGTCCAAGTAAGTTGCTAGATTCCAGCAGAAAAGCACTATAGAATGTGTTTAACACACCTAATGTAAAGATACATGCATTGCAGTGTATTCTTACTTCCAAAGCTAAAGGCAAGTGAAACACAGGTGAAAACACCTAAATCATGTTACATGTGACATTTCAGTTAGGAAGTGTGTTTGTTTTAAAGCAGAAACACTTTTACACCAAGCCATGTATCTTTCATGTTTGATATGGAATGTCCAAGTAAGTGGCTAGATTCCAGCAGAAAAGCACTATAGAACGTGTTGAACACAACTAATGTAAAGATACACGCATTGCAGTGTATTCTTACTTGAAGAGCTAAAGGCAAGTACAACACAGCTGAAAACACCTAAATCATGTTACATGTGACATTTCAGTTAGGAAGTGTGTTTGTTTAAAAGCAGAAACACTTTTAACACCCGGCCATGTATCTTTCATTGTTTGATATGGAATGTCCAAGTAAGTTGCTAGATTACACAAGAAATGCACTATAGAACGTATTGAACAAACCTAATGTAAAGATACATGCATTGCAGTGTATTCTTACTTCCAGAGCTAAAGGCAAGTACAGCACAGCTGAAAACTCCTAAATCATGTTACATATGACATTTCAGGTATGAAGTGTGTTTGTTTTAAAGCAGAAACACTTTTAACACCCGGCCATGTATCTTTCATTGTTAGATATGTAATGTCCAAGTAAGTTGCTAGATTGCAGCAGAAAAGCACTATAGAACATATTGAACAAATCTAATGTAAAGATACACGCATTGCAGTGTATTCTGACTTCCAGAGCTAAAGGCAAGTAAAACACAGGTGAAAACTCCTGAATCATGTTACATGTGACATTTCAGTTAGGAAGTGTGTTTGTTTTAAAGCAGAAACAATTTTAACACCCGGCCATGTATCTTTCATTGTTAGATATGCAATGTCCAAGTAAGTTGCTAGATTCCCCCAGAAAAGCACTATAGAACGTATTGAACAAACCTAATGTAAAGATACACGCATTGCAGTGTATTCTTACTTCCAGAGCTAAAGGCAAGTACAACACAGCTGAAAACACCTAAATCATGTTACATGTGACATTTCAGTTAGGAAGTGTGTTTGTTTAAAAGCAGAAACACTTTTAACACCCGGCCATGTATCTTTCATTGTTTGATATGGAATGTCCAAGTAAGTTGCTAGATTACACAAGAAATGCACTATAGAACGTATTGAAGAAACCTAATGTAAAGATACATGCATTGCAGTGTATTCTTACTTCCAGAGCTAAAGGCAAGTACAGCACAGCTGAAAACTCCTGAATCATGTTATATGTGACATTTCAGTTAGGAATTGTATTTGTTTTAAAGCAGAAACAATTTTAACACCCGGCCATGTATCTTTCATTGTTAGATATGCAATGTCCAAGTAAGTTGCTAGATTCCCCCAGAAAAGCACTATAGAACGTATTGAACAAACCTAATGTAAAGATACACGCATTGCAGTGTATTCTGACTTCCAGAGCTAAAGGCAAGTAAAACACAGGTGAAAACTCCTGAATCATGTTACATGTGACATTTCAGTTAGGAAGTGTGTTTGTTTTAAAGCAGAAACACTTTTAACACCCAGCCATGTATCTTTCATTGTTAGATATGGAATGTCCAAGTAAGTTGCT
>NW_021613332.1:0-7530 GCF_004785775.1 Grammomys surdaster | reverse complement strand
CCTCCTCTGAGCTGCCTGTCTTTGGAACTGTAAATTCCCTTAAGTTGCCTTTGTTGGGGATTTTGTCTCAGCAGTGAGAAAGTGACTAACCTTCCCTTTGGAGCTTTCCAGCTACAAGGTCTTGAAGAAATCTCTCAACAATCTCCAAGCAGATTGCCCTCGCCTTTCCCTCTCTCCCAAGGGTCTTGTGCTAATCAGATAGGAATCAAGACAAATGAAAAATCTTATTCCTTACCAGCCACACCACCTGGCCAGTGATTACATTTAAAAAATCAACAGAACTCCTGATTCTTTAGAGATGGTGGCTTGAACACAACTTTTTACTGTTAAGGACATTACTATATGAAAAAGACAGATGCAAAATAGTAAGTGTTTTTGCTTAATGAAATAGAAAAATTCATTAGACCTGATGGAAAGGATAGATTTGTTTTTACTAGTGTTTCTAAGTTATGCCTCGGCAAAGGAGCCATGTTGGGGATGTCTTCATAGAAAGGTTCGAGTGAGTTAGCCCTGCTCTGCATGCATCTGGTCTGAGTACGCCGTGTTTGTTTTGTGTGGGTGTGTCTTTTCTCTAGAATGGATGTTTATGACTCACCTTTAGGTTAGCTTTGTACAACTAGTGTCACGTGAACAGGCTTATTCTTCTAATTAGACCGCCTAAGTGGGCAGTAGTCTGTGTATATCAGTCTTCAGTTTGAGAATTCTGCCAGGCCAGGAATTATAAAAGAAACAATGTAACAATGTTGAAGTCAGACCATTAAAACTTAGGACTCATTTAGACCCAGCTAATCCGCCAGGGAAAATAACCTTGGGGGATATTTATTGCAGGGGAAAAAAAATCAAACATTCTAATGGACAAGGCACATTCAATCCAATCCAACCCTCCTGTGACCGGAAGTTATGAAAATGGAACCTTCAAAGGTCAAAGTAAATGGTGGGTGGCAGGGAATGGCTTTCCAAAGACATACAACAGAATAATGGATGCTGAATGGGACGTCAAAGGCTCTGTCCTGTCTTGTGGGTAAAACTGCAGGTGTGAAAAACTAATTTTTAGATATAACTACAATGATTAACTTATCAAAATCTTTAGCATGATAGATAGGCATTTCAGATGCACAACACGGAGATGAAGAACACAAATTAATTTAATACAACATTGAGCATTACAAATCTTCTTTTAAAAAGTGATACTTTCAATGCATTTGGAGAACACTTTTTAAAAAGAATATAAAGAAAGGTTTACTTTATTACTTAGAAAGCACTCACTATTTTTCTTGACTTGAATTTCTTTCTCAGCTGCAGCCCTGGTTTGGCCACCTTTCCAACGTTTTCTTTCAAAACAGTCTGATCTCCTAGTGTCTAGTTTCCTTTCACATTGTTTGTCTCTTGGGTCCGTCTACTTTGAATTGGTTCAGGCCAACCTGGCTCCGTGTGACGATTAGATTCTTTCTGGTGCACAGAGGCAATGATGTTGGCCATCTCCTCACCAAGGCACTACTAAGTTATAGTGAGAAGTCATCACAAAGAAAACTCTAGAATATATTCAGGACATTGGAAAAACGAGAGACCCTTAACCCATACCATTTTTAAAAAAAAAAAAAAAAATTACCGTCTTCTCATGAAGTGAGGAGGGAGGAAATACAGCTATGCATTGTATACAATAGCATAACTACTATTAGCTTCACCTGTGGAAACACTCTCAACCATACACAGTGATTCTGAGAAAGCCCCACCCTCCCACCCACCTCACCCCTCACCACCTGTGGTAGAATAGAGAGCCAGCCCAGAAGTCATAAGAGCAGCAGAGGGGGCCCCGTCTCTCATAGGCTGTCTTGCACTTTGTCTGAGAAACACAGTGGATCCGGCCCTGATGGCAAAGGCGTGGGTGAGCTGTCCCTGTGAGTGTGAGAGCTGGAGAGCTGGCCTAGCCCCTCACTTGCTTCAGCACTTGGGAGAGTGGGCCTTGCCCCTAGACTGGGCAGCACAGTGGAGCTGGCTCTGGAGGTGTGGGTGCAGCTGAGCTGGCCCCAAGGGCATGAGAGTGGAAGAGCTGACCCTTCCTCCTGCCAGTGGCAGCATTCAGTGGCCTAACTAGAGCACTGCCAGAGAATTCACTCTGGTGGTGTTGATAAGGGAGAGCTGGTGGGTTGACCAGCTCAGCTGCCACCCAAGTCCAGATCCAGAGCTCTGAGTTGGCCCACCCTCAGATCTACATCAGCTGGGAACCATTGAGGCATGTAACAGGGTCGGTTTAGTTGATCCAAGGCTGCAGATTCTCCATGTCTCAGGGCAATAAGCGAGAGAAGTCCTGATGAGGATTTCGTATTGATGGTGTCACAGAAGCCAGAGACCTCCAACCAAAACAGTGACTCATGGCAAGGAACATTTGCAAGTAAAGGTAAAGATGACATTGTTACCAGAATGAAGGTGTGTGGACAGAAGGGTATACCTTGGAACACACTGTGACACACACTACAGCTTCCATGATGGATGTTTTCTATGCTTTTGTTTATTTTTGTTTTTGGTGTGTTTATGTATTTTTTATTTTGAAGGGAATGAGGGTTACAAGGGCCGAGGGGACGGGAAGATGAGTGGAACTGGGGTACTTTGATATAAAACTAACAGGAATCAATAAAAAGTTAAAAAAATTGTTCATTCAAATATCATTTTTATCTGCATCATGTGAATTTGATATGGAGGTTTTTGCTAGTATTGTTGAGATTCAGTACTAAGTCTTTTATAATGTCCAAATGGATTTTATTTCCTTGATGAATTATTTAGAAATACAGTTTTAGTTTCTAATGTTATTTTATTTTATTTTTTGCAGACATCTTAAGACCTATTTCTAACTTTGTTGCATGGCTATCCATAGGGTATCAGTCCTAATGTTAGGTCAAAGTTCCTTCCTGGTATAAGGACATAAGCTTTCTAGGTGACCCTGAAAGGGGTCGAGATGTATAGATGCCTCCTTTCTTTTTAAGTCTTCTGCCCCTGCTCAGAGATTCTAATCTAGTGAGTTTTTTCTTTTAAAAAGTTTATTAGCTTATTAAAATATTAACTTATTAGTACTCATGTGTGTGTATGTATATGTGTATGTGTGCATATGTATGTGTATGTGTGTATATGAGTGTGTGTCCATGCGTATGTATGTGTGTGTACATGTGTGTGAGTGTGTATATGTGTGTGTATGTATGTGTGTTTGTATGCGTGTGTATATGAATGTGTGAATGTTTGTGTACAAGTAAGAGTTTATGTTTGCATGTGCATACATGTGCCGTTGGAGGCCAGAGGGCATCCAAAGGGATTCCAAACTAAAGTTATAGGCCGTTGGGAGGCATCTGGGCTCAGGAAGCTGAACTCAGGTCTTCTGCAAGTACAATGAGTACTCTTAATTACTGAGCCATCTCTCCAGTCCAAGGCTATTGATTTTAAACTTGAGATAGCATGGCCCCTTTCTAGAAGACTTCTTAGCCCTCACATGGCTGGCTGTATTACCAGAATTTTGGACTCCATATGTCAAGTGTTCCAGGATTTTTTCTAAGTCTGGTGGTGATGTTGAAACTGCTAGTCTGGGGGTCATACGTGCAAGGGTGCTGTCTAAACTCTCATGCCTCTCCTCATGACTATTTTTGTCCAATAGTTTATGGGATTTGTTTTTTGGTAGTACATTTCAAACTCTTTGTGTCTCTAACATCACTGCTCATTTTTTATTTAAGAAAAGCACTCTATTCTGCAATGTTGGTCAAGCTTCTGATTGCTGTGTTTTCTTTCTCCAGGCCTTGAACTCTCTAGTTCTACTGATTTTCTCATCAGTATTTAAAGATTTTTCAACCCTCATTCCACAAAGACTCATGGGCGTGTTCAGTCATACATGTTCATGGCATTCCATTAGATATTCAGGAGTATGCTAATCTCTGTGTGAACTTTAAATGCTTTATGGCTTATTTTAACACACACTTAGAGACTTGCAGTAAAAAAAAATTCCCTTTTCGTCTGTGCCATTTTGTCAATTATTGGAGGATGTGTCCATCTGAGATGTCACTTGTCTTCATGTGGATGGATACCTGAGCACACCAGATCAGTGTCATAGCATAGGCTCAGGTTGCGTGTACATCTGGAGTTAGAGCATGATCAGCAGAGACTTTCAGGCTGTGAGAATGAAGCATCATCTGCAGGGCAGGACTGGAAGAAGAAAAGAGACTAGGGGCTCAGCTTCAGGAGATGTAAACTCAGACTGTTGGAGGCAGGAAATCTGAGGAAGATCCATGTATGTTGTAGAACTGACTTCAGAAAATCATCCCCTCAGGTGATCATTGTCTTCACAAAATCATTTCTGTCACATCAAGCAGTCAATAGGGAAGCGGAAGGGATCTCTGTGATTGTGGCTGTTAGAGTTTGGGTAGGACATGGTGGAAGTTATCAAAAGCTGTTGCTGCCAAGAACTAATGATTCTGCCTTTAATTGACATGTCTGGGCCAAATTGTCTTTAGAGACAGTTGTTAAAGTAACAAAGAGGTAATAATTATTTACTCCAAAAAAACCTACATGCCCAGTCTTGGCAGGCTTGTAATGCACAAAATGTTCAATGGCTCCTTTAACTTTAAACTTAAATGGAATATAAAAACATAAAATACTATTCATTAAATTTAGGAGAAGGCCTTCAGATGACTAAGTTCAAAGAAGGTAAAAAAAAAACAGAAAAGAGAGAGAGAGAGAGAGAGAGAGAGAGAGAGAGAGAGAGAGGATAATGAACACAGCCCCAGCAAATGCTTAGCCCTGCTTAAGACCATAAATTACCAAACTATGTCAGCATTACTTTTAAAGTAGTTCTGTAGGCTTCTTTCCTTCCTTCCTTCCTTCCTTCCTTCCTTCCTTCCTTCCTTCCTTCCTTCCTTCCCCTCTTTCCTTCCTTCCTTCCTTCCCCTCTTTCCTTCCTTCCTTTCTTTCTCCCTTACAGAGAAAAGTCTACTTACTGAAAACTTGAAGTGTGTTACTGAATCTGTTCTTTCTTTCTTTCTTTCTTTCTTTCTTTCTTTCTTTCTTTCTTTCTTTTTTATTTTTGGTTTTTCGAGACAGGGTTTCTCTGTGTAGCCCTGGCTGTCCTGGAACTCACTCTGTAGACCAGGCTGGCCTCAAACTCAAAATCCACCTGTCTCTGCCTCCCAAGTGCTGGGATTAAAGCTGTGTGCCACTACTGCCCTACCTGTTTGTTCTTTCTTATCTGCAAAATTGATGTTGAATTCAGTAATCCCCAGGGCTCTAAGATTCCCTGTTGACATAACAAGAACCTTCTTTTTTGCCTTTTCTCTTTCCCTTTCTTCTCCTTTCTCCTTTCTCTCCTCCCCCCTTTCTTGGCATTTTTGTTTCTTGCCCCATTCCAGAAATCGCTAAATGTATCATTACCTTCTTTGTGAATGGCACTGTGTTAAGCACTTTGAACCTTTTCTATTTAACTCTCCTCATCCTTCTGGTGATACCTCTTTCCCATGAGGCAGGGGACTGAGGCCACAAGCCTTGTCTCTTGTTCTTTGTCACAGGACCAGGAAACAGTGGGAACAGACTCCCATTCAAGGGAGTGAAGAGCTGTCCTCCTCAGTCCTTCCTGTCCTGTACCAGTGGCCATTGGTCCTTCACCTCTCCTCTTCATTTACCTGTGATAGGAACGGTCTTAGGACTTTATGTCCTTACATGGATACAGTTACAAATGCTGTCACCTAATGCAATCATGAGGCATAAACATTTTATGTTTATATTAACATATAATATGTGTATAATATATTATATGACTTTTTCTTTCTTCTTCCTTCTCCTCCCCCCCCCCCCCTTTTTTTTTTAAAGACAATGTCTCTCTATGTAGCCCTGGTTATCCTGGAACTTACTCTATAGACCAGTCTTGCCTTGAACTCTGTGAAGAGATCTGCCTGCCTCTGCCTCCCAAGTGCTGGGATCAAAGACTACATCATTACTACTGGCTTGTGTGACTTTTCTCAAACTGCAAACACTCCTCCCCAGACTCTGGAATTCCTAAAGTCTTTGTTGTTTTTCTTCTTGACTTCAGCAATTAACAATAGCTTTTCAACAGCTTCTAATCATTCTCTTCTGAAATTTAACTTTGCCATTTGCCCCCAGGTATCTGTGCTCTCTGTCTTTGTCCTCTCTTTCTGATTCTTCATTAGCATTTGGTGGCCTTGTCTCCCTGCTGTCTGAGCTCAGTTGCCTCTCTGCTATCTGAGCTCAGTTGTTTGCTTTTGGCTGGAGACTTCACCTCTGACTTCTTGTTTTCTGCAGCCCTGGCCAGAGAGCAGGCCCTGACCTTTTGCAGACACACTTGACTATTATTGCACAGAATGAGAGTAGCCATCCCCCTGCTTCTGACATGAAAATGGAAACAAACAGCACTCCTAAAGGCTTTAGACTATAATAAAACATCAAAGCTTCCTTAAGATCCCATTGGCACTGTCATTCTTTTGGCAGGACCAGTTATTTACTAAGATACTGGCAGTTCCTTGTAGCCTGTGGTACATCTGAAGACAAAAGCCAGTTCTATTGGATGCTACACCGGACTGGCTTTTCTTTTGGGTTATAGTGGTGATGTTTGTTTATGTGTAACTTAAAGCCAGGCTGTACCTTATTGCTTACATTCTTAGACACCTTTCTAAAACTATACAATTGTAATATCATTAGTACCTACATTACCAAATGCAAACAAAATTTTTTCAAGATAAAGTACAGCAGTCTTTAAGAAACACAAATACAAGCCGCAGCTTCCATGATGCCTCCAGTTGTTCAATACTGGTTAGTCTGAGGGTGAATACCTTTAGGAAAATTTATTACCAGAAACAAAGGTTTTTCTCCCTTGAAGTGTGTGCAGCTGCCCCTCAAGCCTTTGTCTAACTAACTCACAATGCTTACCCTTCACTCACTAGGCTGCCGGAAAGCTTGGGGCTCAGACAGAGTGAGCCTCCCTTAACTTTTGTGCTGGAGATACTTGTTTCTTTCTTTTCTGGTTTTGTTTTCTATATGACAGTATTGTCTTATAATCAATTTTAAAAGGAAGCTACACCAGATTCCTTTCTCTTCTGAGTTTAACAGGAAAGAGTGAGAAGAGTTTATTTCTCTGGATAAAAGAGAATTTACATTTTTAGAGTAAGAAAATTGCTTCTGGGAGCTACTTTTCTGGCAGTCATTTAGAACTTGAGCAAATTTTACATGGAAGCTCGTTTGTATCTAGCCCTATACACTGGCTCTGCAGCTAAGTTCTTAGTTTTATACCTTTACTGGAAAGGAGGCTGTTAGTATTCTGTCTAAACTCCACCTCCACAGTTACCTGGCAACAGTCAGGTAGTCCTGCCTACTATAAAAGGGGCTGCTTGCCCCCCTCCTCGCTCTCTTGCTCTCTTTCTCTCTTGTCTCTAGCTTCCCTCTGTCCCCTAGCCCCTCCCCCTTCCCTTCCCCCTCTCTCCACATGGTCATGGCCAGCCTCTACTTCTCTGCTCTCTCCTCCCTCTCCCTCTCCCTCTCCCTCTCCCT
>NW_021613331.1:0-2363 GCF_004785775.1 Grammomys surdaster | reverse complement strand
ATTTGCATGTGCATGCACACCACACGTGTGGAGTCATGAGGACAACTTATAAGAGTTTGTTCCCCCCTTTTGCCATGTGGGTTCCCAGGTATCAAACCCAAGTCATCAGGCCTGGCAGTAAGTGTCCCCACCTGCCGAGCCATCTTGTCAGCCCAAATATTTAAGGTGATTAAGTTTAATAATGCAACCTACTCCTTTAAAAACTATGAAGTCAAAAAAGCTGGATATTTAGACCTTAAACACGGACGGGAATGTTTTGCATCCACGGAGTTCCCGAATTGGTAACTCACCCAGATCAGCCGATTCGGAACAGGAGACAGATGCTTGTTCTACTGCAAACTGCTGTCTTGTTTGTTTTTTGGGTCAATAGCTCACAGTTATCGTATGTGCCCTCAAGCCTTCCTTTCACTTCAGCATCCCCAAACTAGCTGGGACCGCCTGCCCCTGCTACCCCACCCAGTGTATGCAAATTACTCTATGTGGAGTCTTCTGAGCAAGGAAGACCTGATTTTTTTTTTTAATCAAGACAGAGTTTCTCTGTGTAGCCCTGGCTGTCCTGGAACTCACTCTGTAGACCAGGCTGGCCTCGAACTCAGAAATCCGCCTGCCTCTGCCTCCCAAGTGGTGGGATTAAAGGCGTGCGCCACCACCGCCCGGTGAAGACCTGAATTTTATTCCAGGCTTGTCTGAGTCGCTGCCTGGGGCCTTGGGCCTTTTACATGACTCTTCCCTCCTGGGGTTGGTTGCTGGGACATGCTGTCCGGTTAATAGTCTCAGTCAGCTGCTACCTGGGTTTGTATTTGGGGCATCACTTGCCTGAGCTATGAACGGAGTAATGAGCGCGCCCACTCTCGCCATGCCGCTGCAGGTGCCCAGGCCCAGCGCCCTCGTCGCCGTGGGATACACCTGGAATGTCAGGGTGTCAGCCACAAGTCATGGGACATTCGGAAACTCCTCACCCCTTTTCACCCAGTACTGATGGGGGGAACGCCCGTGGGCAGGATGGGAGTAGGTTCCCCCACGGCTGAGAGCATGAAGTTAGCTCTGGGCAGGAGCCTGTTTACCTCATCAGTTTTTGCTGCTGGGAGGTATTCCACAATTGGATTTTTCTGGTTAACAGTGGTGGGGGAGGGGCGTGTACAACCTGGCATTGTTGGACCCTGGGTTCTACCCCAGTATAACAGAACAAAAAAACAAACCAACTATATGAACAGTTCAGTCCGGGTGGATGGATGTCATGTATCACAACACACACTTAATTACTGATGTGTGTAATTACATAGCACATGGTTGGTACTCAATAAAAAATGAATAAAGGGGTTAGTGCTACGGTTCTGTGTTTGTTTGTTTTTTCCTGCTGGATAACTTAAGGCTCTCCAAGCCGAACTTGGCAATGACCTCTTTCCGGCAGGTGCTGTGACCTGTGCTTACTGCAGCCACAGAACATGCACCCTTAGCTGGTCCCCAGCTAAGGGAACCAGGGCACAGAAGGGCGCACTGCATGCGAGCGTGCGTGCATGTGTGCATGCCCTTAGTGGCCAGAAGAGGGAGTCAGAGGCTCTGGAGCTAGAGTTACAGGCAATCGTTAGCCGCACAAAGTGGGTGCTGGGAACCAAACTTCTGTGTGTGCTCGTAACCACTGAGCCATCTCTCCAGCTCCTGGTCTGGGTTCTCAAGGGCTACACAGAAACCTACCACTCAGCTAGGTTATCACCTATTTAATTAGTTCTTCATGGTCACCGATAGCCTTCTGGCTGAGGTATAGCCAGGCTCAGAAAACTTAAAAGTTTTTTAAAAAATAAAAGTTTTTTTTTCTCTTCAGTACTGGGGATCAAATCCAGGGCATTGAGTGAGAAAGGCAAACAGCAGCACTGAACTACACGCTCAGCTCGCAAACACCGCGGAGGTCAGGATGTGAGCTGCCCCGAACCCCGTTCACTTTAGCTCTACACGCTTCGGCGACCTCTGGGATTCTTACACTGAGCTTAAGCTTGTGTGAGGGGTGAAAAAAAAAAAAGAATGATGATTGCAAAATAAGTGGGAATAAATGAGAGGCCGCAGGTGCCCAGACCCAAGAACCATTGAAATTCAGGGCAGACAGAATCCCCGCCTCCCGCCCCGTGCCCCGCCTCCCGCCCCGTGCCCCGCCTCCCGCCCCGTGCCCCGCCTCCCGCCCCACTCTCAGGCACCTCTCCTACCTCAGGCGTGTAAACATAGGCTGCTTGAAAGCCTCCAGAAATAAACGCTCTTGCGATGAACAGTAAGAGGGTTAGCACATTTCTGGGGGGGGGGGGGGGGGGGGGGGGAGGCGGGGCCCGGGGCGGGAGGCGGGGATTCTGTCTGCCCTGAATTTCAATGGTTCT
>NW_021613330.1:0-2504 GCF_004785775.1 Grammomys surdaster | reverse complement strand
GATCTAATTATTGGGAATAAGTAGGGAATCTGTGTGCTTTGGGTACGGATGCCTCCGAGTTTCTGTCTCCTCTCTAGAGTAGGAGAGTTTTCTGGCTTTAGCTGACACATGGTGGCCTGGACCAAAAACCTCAGCCCCCAACCTCCTGGGCAGCTGAATATGGCAGGGGAGGTCAATTCTGGCCAGTAAGAGAGGAAAGGACACACTGGAGCCTCTTAAAGGTCCAACCTGTGCCATCTCTGGATACTTCCTTCTTCCTTGTCCCCCATTGTCTTTCTCATCTTTATACCAGAAAGAGATTTAAGCTTTTCTCGCTTCCCCTGCTGTTTTTCTTTCTGTGATTTCTCCCCGCTAACCTTTGATCATCTCGTACCTCTCTGCATTTTCTTACACAACAGCTCGTGGGATTCAGGCTCAGGTGAAGCTGGGTTTCTGATGAGTGAGGGAGGGAGTCAGCAGGCAGGACCTGGCTGGCTTTTCTCAACTCTTGCTTTTCATCCGAGCATTGGGAAAATAAAGGCTTAGTTAGGCACAGTTGCCAAGGACACACACACACACACACACACACACACACACACAGAGAGAGAGAGAGAGAGAGAGAGAGAGAGAGAGAGAGAGAGCCACTGACCCAAGAGTGTTCCAGACCCAGGTGGGAGTCCACAAATGATTGCTGACCTTGGTTCTGAGACCCAGGTGGGGATCCTTGGGTAACTGCCGGCCTAGGCTCAGGGACCACATGCCTTTTCTCAACTCCTCATCCTCTTAAATTGCTGTAGAGAACTGGTCAACCTGGGGCCACACTAAGAAAGCGTATATATGTGTCATGCTCTCATTAATAGAGGTGGAACCTCTTTATTCGTTCATGAATGTCAGGGGAATGTCAAGAGTGAGAGGCACTGGGCTTAGATAAGAGACCTAAGTTGGATCCTAGGCTGCTGCCTAGGCTGCTGTATGGTCTTTGTGATAGATATTATTGACTCTACCCACTACCAGAAATCCATCTATGCATCCTCTGTTACCTATCTTCCATCCATCCATCTACCATCCATCAATGTATCCATCTATACGCCATTCGTGGATTTATTTAATCTTCATTAATCCATCTGTATTCATCTATCCATCTGCCCATTGGTCATCTATCCGCCAATCTATCCATCATATCTTCACCACACTTGCATACAGTCAGACAGACAGACAGACTCTTCCTCCATCCACTATGTGTCAGGAATCTTGTTTTTCCTTTAGAAGGTTGCAGTTAGAGCAAATCGCCCTGCCTACCTGCCAGGGTTGTGTCTAGTGTAGAATATAAGTCCTTTGAGAGTCCCTAATATGTGAGGCTAGCTAGCTATAAAACCTGGTCAATGTTGATATTTGGGAATGTTGAGCACACTAGCTCTCATTCCTCATTTTCCGGTTGTGAAACGGGGATATTATTTTCTACTTCAGATCATGGCCTGTGGAAACTTCTGGCTAAGAGTTGATTGTTGCCATTTGTAACAAGTTGATGAAGATCTACATTAGGCCAGTGCAGAGAACATTGTAGCAAGAGAGCAACTTATGGGTCTCCAACTCTGCTGTCACCTTCCTTTTCCTCTCCAGTTTTCTTGTTGTCTTGTAGCTTTTTTAAAAAAAAGATTTATTGCTGGGCGGTGGTGGTGCAAGCCTTTAATCCCAGCACTTGGGAGGCAGAGGCAGTCGGATTTCTGAGTTCGAGGCCAGCCTGGTCTACAGGACAGCCAGGGCTATACAGAGAAAACCAAAAAAAAAAAAAAAAAGATTTATTTATTTTATGTATATGAGTACACCATTGTTCTCTTCAGACACACCAGAAGAAGGCATCAGATCCCATTGCAGATGGTTGTGAGCCACCATGTGGTTGCTGGGAATTGAACTCAGGACCTCTGGAAGAGCAGTCAGTGCTCTTAACCGCTGAGCCATCTCTTCAGCCCATCTTGTAGCTTTTATTTCCACAACATTCTCAAACAAATGGGCAGAAAAGCCCCTCTTGATACATGTACTTCCAGTTGATGAGGGCTGCTCTGTTGCAGGAGGAGTGTTACCAGAAGGGCTGTGGGAGCTCCCTGGGACAAGGAGAGGTCAGCAGGCACGTTCTTTCAGGGTCTGGCCTCTATCCTCACTGTCAGCGTCAAGGTGAAGTTCATGCTTCACCTTGAGATATGAGGGAATATATGTGTTCATGTGGCTGTAACCAAACTGCAGTGAACTGGGTTTCAGAGGCAGAGCTGGCTGTTTGTAATCTTCTATTTGTTTTTGTCCACAAGGGTCAGGGCTACCTTTGTGAGAAAGGCTCTTGCTCCTCTTCCTCCTCTTCCTCCTCCTCCTCTCCTTCTTCCTCCTCCCCTTCCTCCTCCCCTTCCTCCTCCCCTTCCTCCTCCCCTTCCTCCTCCCCTTCCTCCTCCCCTTCCTCCTCCCCTTCCCCTTCCTCCTCCCCTTCCCCTTCCTCCTCCCCTTCCCCTTCCTCCTCCCCTTCCTCCTCCCCTTCC
>NW_021613329.1:0-1519 GCF_004785775.1 Grammomys surdaster | reverse complement strand
CAGAGATAAATGAACATGAATAATCAATATTCACCATTCGTGGTTAATAGTAAATCAGATATAAATGAACATGAATAATCAATATTCACCATTCCTGGATGATGGTAAAGATGAAAAAAATGAACACGAATAATCAATAGTCATCAGTCATAGTTTATGGGAAGTCAGAAATAAATAAAGCTGAAATATCAATAGTCATCAGTCATAGATAAGAGTAAGTCAGAAAGAAATGAAGATGAATAATCAGTATTCACCATTCATGGATAATAATAAATCAGATATAAATGAACATGAATAATCAATAGTCATCAGTAATAGTTAATAGTAAACCAGAAAAAAATAAAGCTGAAGTATGAATAGTCGTCAGTCATCGATAATAGTAAGTCAGAAATAAAGAATATGAATAATCAACATTCACAATTCGTGAATAATAGCAAATCAGATATAAATGAACATGAATAATCAATATTGACAATTCGTGGGTAATGGTAAAGATGAAAATTGAACATGAATAATCGATAGTCATCAGTCATAGTTCATAGTAAGAAAGAAATATATAAAGATGAAGTATCAATAGTCATCAGAATAGATAATAGTTACTCCGAAATAAATCAACATGAATAAACAATATTCACCATTCGTGGATAATAGTAAATCAGACATAAATGAACATGAATAATCAATATTCACCAAAATTGGATAATGGTAAAGATGATAAAACAAATATGAATAATCGATACTCATCAGTCATAGTTGACAGTAAACCAGAAAAAAAAAGCTGAAATATCAATAGTCATCAGTCATAGATAATAGTAAGTCAGAAATAAATGAACAGGAAAAAACAATGTTCTCCATTCGTGGATAATAGTAAATCAGATATAAATGAACATGAATAATCAATAGTCATCAGTCATAGTTCATCGGAAGTCAGAAATAGATAAAGCTGAAGTATAAGTAGTCATCAGTCATAGATAATAGTAAATCTGAAATAAACGAACAAGAATAATCAATATTCAACATTCACGGATAATGGTAAATTTGAAAAAAATGAGCAAGAATAATCAATAGTCATCATTCATTGTTAATAGGTAATTAGAAACAAACAGAGATGAAATATCAATAGTCATCAGTCATAGATAATAGTAAGTCAGAAATAAATGAACAGGAATAATCAATATGCACCATTCGTGGATAATAGGAAATCAGATATAAATGAACATGAATAATCAAGAGTCATCAGTGATATTTAATAGTAAACCAGAAATAAATAAAGTTGAAATATCAATAGTCATCAGTCATAGATAATAGTAAGTCAGAAATAAATGAACATGAATAATCAATATACAGCATTCGTGGATAATAGTAAATCAGAAATAAATGATCATGAAAAATCAATATACTCCATTCGTGGATAATGGTAAAGATGAGAAAAATGAACGTGAATAATCGATAGTCATCAGTCATAGTTCATAGTAAATCAGAAATATATAAAGCTGAAATATCAATAGTCATCAGTCAT
>NW_021613328.1:0-1519 GCF_004785775.1 Grammomys surdaster | reverse complement strand
CTGTCACAGGAGGAGTCAGCCTTCTGAACAGAACACTAATAGTGCAGTTGCTAAGATCAACAATTCGTAAGTTGGATCTCATGAAACAGTGATGCTTCTGTAAAGCAAACAGACAGTCTAAGGAATGAGAAAAGTGTTTGTTCCATATCCACATCTGATAAAGCTGTAATATACAAAAATAAATACAGAACCCAGAAAATTAGATGTTCTAAAATCTAAAATTCCAGATTAAAAACTAGGGTACAGTTTTAAACCACAAACTCTTGTAGAGTGAAAAATTATAGATGCTGGGTATATAGAATCCTTTTTAGACATATAAAATATACTTTAGGCTTTCTTTATAAGGACATGGAAAATTTTCTGAGAAACAGAGCCATGAAGCAAGTTAAGAATGTGGACAGGCGCTGGGCGGAGGTGGCGCACGCCTTTAATCACAGCACTTGAGTGGCAGAGGCAGGTGGATTTCTGAGTATTAGGCCAGCCTGGTCTACAGAGTGAGTTCCAGGACAGCCAGGGCTATACAGAGAAACCTTGTCTCAAAAAAACAAAAAAACAAAAAAACAACAACAACAAAAAAACCCAATGTGGACAGGCTAGTTACGGGAACTGGCTAGAATGCAAGTTAGCCAGCTGGGAACAAAGCTGAGAACCGCAGTGACAGGGCAAGGTCGAAGTAACAGGGCAGGACCACATTCTTGAGAAAGGTAAGCATACAGAGAGTTTTCACCTGATCCTGACTCATGTAGGTTGGGTTCCTTTGGAATGTTCCACTATTTTTATGTTATGCCACCTGAACAACCCCTCATCCCCTTCCCCATTCCTTGGTTTGTGGTTTTCCCCCCTTAAAAACCGCTCTCAAACTGGCTGTCAGGGTCAATTCAGCTCCTGTGTGGGCATACGAATTGACAGGCAGCTAGCTGTCACATGCCCGAATAAACCTTTTGCTCTGGTACATGGTGTCTCTCGAGCAGATTACTGGGTTGTCGTGACTTTCTGAGACTTGAGTGAGGGTCTCCCCTCTGCGGAGGTCTTCACTCTCAACAGACAATCTGAAATGAGTCAGAAACACTCAAACGTTCACCGTCCTCAGCCAATATGGAATTGCAAATAAAAACTACTTTGTGATTCTATATGACACATGTCAGAGTGGTTATGATCAATAATGTAAATGACCTTTCTATTAGTGAGAATATAAAGCAAGTGGTCCACCCACTACTGCTTGTGTTGGACTGTAAGATCCAAAACCAGGGGATGAGCTCCCACAGAAATGCATGGAGACAGGACTTGCTGCAATCACATGAGGTTTGCAATCATATGCAGGCAAGAGAGTGCCGGACAAGAGCTGGGTACAGTGTTTATGGGTACAGTATAGTTCATGAAGGCAAACCACACAAAGTCTCAGGTTCAGTCTCTAGGTGACTAAGATTATGACAAGGAGTGCCTTTCTTTTGCCTAGGTTTGTTAAGTTAAGGGCTCAGCTTCCTGATTCCTTGAATGTATCTAAGTGCTCTGGGCTCTC
>NW_021613327.1:0-2648 GCF_004785775.1 Grammomys surdaster | reverse complement strand
GTCATCAGTCATAGATAATAGTAAGTCAGAAAGAAATGAATACGAATGATCAACATTCAGCATTCCTGGAATAATAGTAAATCAGAAATAAATGGACACGAATAATCAATACTCATCATTCAGAGTTCATAGTAAATCAGAAATATATAAAGCTGAAATATCAATAGTCATCAGTCATAGTTAGTAGTAAGTCAGAAATTAATGAACATGAATAATCAATTATCAAGATACATGGATAATACTAATTCAGAAGTAAATGAACATGAACAACCAATAGTCATATTTCGTAGTTAATAGGAAATCAGAAATATATAAAGGTGAAATATCAATAGTCATCAGTCATAGTTAATAGTAAGTCAGAAATAAATGAACATGAATAATCAATATCCAGCATTCGTGGATAAAAGTACATAAGAAGCAAACGAACTTGATTAATCAATAGTCATCAGTCAGAGTTCAAAGTAAATCAGAAATATATTAAGGTAAAATATCACTAGTCATCAGTCATAGATAATAGTAAGTCAGAAATAAATCAACATGAATAATCAACATTCAGCATTCATGGATAATAGTAAATCAGAAACAAATTAACTTGATTAATCAATAGTCATCAGTCAGAGTTCATAGTAAATAAGAAATATATAAAGGTAAAATATCACTAGTCATCAGTCATAGATAATAGTAAGTCAGAAATAAATCAACATGAATAATCAACATTCAGCATTCATGGATAATAGTAAATCAGAAACAAATTAACTTGATTAGTCAATAGTCATCAGTCAGAGTTCATAGTAAATCAGGAATATATAAAGGTTAAATATCATTAGACATCAGTCATAGATAATAGTAATTCAGAAATAAATGAACGTGAACAATCAATATTCATATATCATAGTTAATAGGAAATCAGAAATATATAAAGGTGAATTATCATTAGTCACCAGTCATAGACAATAGTAAGTCAGAAAGAAATGAACATGAATAATCAGTAATAACAATTCGTGGAAAATAATAATTCAGAAATAAATAAACATGAACAACCAATAGTCATATGTCATAGTTGATAGGAAATCAGAAATATATAAAGGTGAAATATCATTAGTCATCAGTCATAGATAATCGTAAGTCAGAAATAAATGAACATGAATAATCAACATTCAGCATTCGTGGATAACAGTAAATCAGAAAAAAACGAACTTGATTAATCATTAGTCATCAGTCAGTTCATATTAAATCAGAAATATATAAAGGTGAAATATCATTAGTCATCAGTCATACATAATAGTAAGTCAGAAATAAATGAACATGAACAACAATAGTCATATGTCATAGTTATAGGAAATCAGAAATAAAATAGCAGAAATATCAATAGTCATCAGTCATAGGGAATAGTAAGTCAGAAATGAATGAACATGAATAATCAATATTCAGCATTCGTGGATAACGGTAAACCAGAAACAAACGAACTTGATTAATCAATAGTCATCAGATAGAGTCCATATTAAATCACCAATATATGAATGACAAATATCATTAGTCATCAGTCATAGATAATAGTATGTCAGAAATAAATGAACATGAATAATCAACATTCAGCTTTCGTGGATAACAGTAAAATAGAAACAAACGAACTTGATTAATCAATAGTCATCACTCAGAGTTCATAGTAAACCAGAAATAAATGGACACAAATAATCAATACTAATCAGTCAGAGTTCATAGTAAATCAAAAATATATAAAGTTGAAATATCAATAGTCATCAGTCATAGATAATAATAAGTCAGAAATAAATGAACATGAATAATCAATAATCATGACTCGTGGATAAACGTAATTCAGAAATAAATGAACATAAACAACCAATAGTCATATGTAATAGTTAATAGGAAATCAGATACAAAAAGCTGAAATAAAAATAGTCATCAGTCATAGATAATAGAAAGTCAGAAATAAATTAACCTGAATAATCAATGTTCAGCATTCGTGGATAAAAGTAAATAAGACACAAACGGACTTGATTAATCAATAGTAATCAGTCAGAGTTCATAGTAAATCATAAATATATAAAGGTGAAATATCATTAGTCATCAGTCATATATAATAGTAATTCAGAAATAAATGAACATGAACAACAATAGTAATATATCATAGTTATAGGATATCAGAAATAAAATAGCTGAAATATCAATAGTCATCTGTCATAGATAAGAGTAAGTCAGAAATAAATGAACATGAATTATCAATATTCAGCATACTTGGATAACTATAAATCAGAAACAAACAAACTTCATTAATCAATAGTCAGCAGTCAGAGTCCATATTAAATCACCAATATATGAATGACAAATATCAATAGTCATCAGTCATAGATAATAGTATGTCAGAAATAAATGAACATGAATAATCAACATTCAGCATTAATGGATAATAGTAAATTAGAAAAAAGAACTTGATTAATCAAAATTCATAAGTTAGAGTGCATAGTAAATCAGAAATATATAAAGGTGAAATATTATCAGTCATTAGTCATAGATAATAATGAGTCAGAAATAAATGAACATGAATAATCAACATTCAGCATTCGTCGATAATAGTAAATCAAAAACAAATGAAATTGATTAATCAATAGTCATCAGTTAGAGTTCAT
>NW_021613326.1:0-3721 GCF_004785775.1 Grammomys surdaster | reverse complement strand
GAGAGAGAGAGAGAGAGAGAGAGAGAGAGAGAGAGACCTAGTCTTTTGAACTAGGCAAGAGTTAGACTGTAGCTAAGAGTCAAAGGGGAGATGCTGACCAGGAACACATTTGAAGACCTCCGCAGAGGGGAGACCCTCTCTCAAGTCTCAGAAAGTCGCGACCACCCAGTAATCTACTCGAGACACCATATACCGGAGCAATTGCGAGGTTATTTATTAGGGCGTGACAACTAGCTGCCGGTCAATTCGTATGCCCACGCAGGAGCTGAATTGACCCCGACTGCCAGTTTGAGGGGTGTTTTTAAAGGGAAAAACCACAAACCAAGGAAATGAGGAGGGGGTGAGGGGGTTGCTAGGGTGGTATAACATAAAAATAGTGGAACATTCCAAAGGAACCCAACCTACATGAGTCAGGATCAGATGAAAACTCTGTACACTTATCTTTCTCAAGAATGTAGTCCTGCCCTGTCACTTCCGCCTTGCCCTGTCACTTCGGCCTTGCCCTGTCACTATGGTTCTCAGCTTGGTTCCACCTGACTAAATTGTATTCTTTCCTTTCTCTTTGCGGGTCGGCCAGTTCCAGTAGTGGTGACTGGTCTTTCCACATTCCTAAAGAAAGCCTAAAGAATATTTTATATCTAAAAAGGATTCTATATACCCAGTATCCATAACTTTTCCCTCTACACATGGAAAGAGAAAAGGTGGGACAGGGAGAGGCCTATATCTTTTGAACTAGGCTGGGTGTTACTCACTGTCCTTGAGTTCCGTGGAGAGGTTCTTCGTGGGTGCCAGTGGGAGGTACTCTTGGAGCTGGCTTTGCCCGTATCCTCCACCAGTTGTAGGGTTGTAGTGCCCACACGTGGGCATGGGCCCTGTTGGGCTGTGTTGTGGTTCCCGAGTGTCTGCCATGGCTCAGGGAGGCAGAAGCATGGGAATTTGACTGAGTTTCTTCTATGTGGTGCTGGGTGGATGCTGGGCTGTGAGAAGTCGTGGGGCTCTGCGCAGGTGTAGAGGGATCTCAGTCTGAAATCCCGAAGGGGCAGAGGTCCTGAGTGGGGGTCTCTGGGTTGAAACGGCTGACCAGGAGACTGGTGGTCTTTGTCTTTGGGCTCCCAGATGCCGCCGTTAAGAGATGTGGAAGAACTGAGATGAGAGGGCATACAGGCTGGATTGGCCCGCAGCCGAGAGAGGTGAGAGGGAGAAGCTCTGGAGGCTCCTTGTGGGTTTGAGACTCTTGGTTACTGGCACTCACTTGCCTGGATGTAGGCTGGCCTGGCTAGCTTGATTGAATTGGTGGCCTCTGTGGTGGGAATGAAGAGAAGACTTCTAGTGGGAGATTAAACAGGCGGGTCGGTACTCAAAGGCCTTCCCCACGATGGGGCCCCAAAGACATGAGGAAGTCCATGGTTTTTAAAAGGTTTATTGTCATGGCAGAAAGTGTATGAATCTGGCTGTACTCCTGGACTTCCAGGGTGGGCCTTTGGTTAAATACTGTTTGTAAGAAGGAGGGTCTGGGAAGGAATGCTTAATTCACTATGCCCTCTGGCCTTTAGGCATCTCATTAATACGGAGATATCTCAAGGCCCTGAGGCCTGTAGTCATGCCCTCTACCTGTGCAGAGGCTGGTAGGGGCATTGCCCTACATGACTGAAAGGCGCTGATCAATGGAGGACTTGGCTGCGTGTCAGGAGCCTGGAGTCTGGGAGCATGGTGAAATGTATGCTGTCCTTTGCAGGGTCTCTGGCCATCTCTAGCCAGTGCTCCACCAGAAACCAAGCTATCCTTTCATGGTCCCACAGAGGAATACATAATGGGAATAGTATTTTGTTATATGAGATGAAGTATAAGTTTATTGTAGTAGCAGTAATTGCTGAAGAAAGAGTTCTACTCATTATCTTCCAAGTATTCCATCTATGATTTCTTCATCAGTGAGTTCAAAGATAACTGCAGGCCAAAAACAAAACTATAATTAAAAAAGTGTCACTCCTCAAAAGATGAAAAAAATGTATTTGCTATTTGGTATCTAATAATATGCAAACATGTGTGAAGTCTCAATACCTTTGATGGTAATGACATTTTCATCTCTGAACACTCAAATCATTCCCACACAGAGGTTTTGAATATCCAGTCTACAGTGGAATCAAATTAGCCTATATTATAGGGATTAGAAAGGGGGCCAGTTTGCACTATATATTTATTATTGAATAACTTAAACCAGCTTAAAAAGCATATTTCTCATTTCTTTGGAGACTCAGGTTATAGTGATATTATGCTGGAGAAGACAGGTGAAAGAATGTTTCGCAAAAGTGACATGTGGAAAGACTCATGAGGTTTATAAGGAATATAAATATGACCCCACAGACAGAGGGAACAATGGTTCTTTTTGTTCCACCTTGCAAGTCTTCACTGATGACACACATGTATTGGTTTACCTTACATTGCATTGCTGAGCTTGACTTGTGGTAATTTTATAAACACTCACCAACATCCTTCACCTCACATTCTTGAAGCTTCTTGTTCCATCTGCAGACATTGGCCCATTGGTGAGTTCCATGGTATCTTTTGGATCAAATTGCCCTTGCTGATTCATGTGTGGTGTCTGCCAAGTGGACTGGACTGTAGCTGCTGATTTGTGTTTGGTCTTTTCTAATGGACTGTACTGAGAACATCAAAGATTTGAATTACCCCAAAGAATTATTTCTAAGCAAGTCTTCTTCACTTGTATCCTAATAGCCTTTCTTTTCTACTATCTGGTAGGTGGTGGGCTAGAGGGGAGTTTGAACCTCTCTAAAGTAGATTGTGTAATAAGTAGATTGTGTAATAAGTAGATTGTGTAAGCAGCTTGTCTAATAAGTAGGCCATATGGTCAACAAATTCCTTCCCAGTAGACATCAGTGAGAAAAATGGCAGGAAGGTTAAACCTCATTGAAGGAGGGGTGATTCTATAGGATCCCCAGCACTGCTACTGTCTAAGTGGAAGGGTGCTACATAGAGGAGGGTTCAAATCATATACTTCCCATGCCTATACAGTCACAATGTTAATTTCCTTGAGAGTCCATGAGATTTAAACTATAGTAAGACTGTGGATTCTTTTTTTGTTGTTTGGGTTGTAGCTTAGTTATCATTGTATTCATAGCTAACATTCCTATATACATGGAATATATGGTATATACATTCCTATATACATGGAATATATGAATACATGGTATATACATCTGTCTGAGTCTGTGATACCTCATTCATGATGATTTTTCCCCTAGTTCCATTCATTTGCCTGCAAACTTCATGATGTCACTTATTTAACAGCAAAATAATACTCTACTGAGTAAATGTACCACATTTTCCCATTTCCTTTATTCATTCCTTTGTAGCAGTTCATCTATTGCTGTTTCCAATATCTGGATATTATGAGTATATGTCGTCTCACAAAGCATGTGGGTGATTCCAACCAATTACTCATTTGACTTAAGCCTCAGCCATAGGAGACTCTGTCCAACAGCCTGAAACTGGATCACCCAGGGACTTAGAGTAAAATCAAATAATACTGGTATGAAAAATATTATATAATGATAAAACGACTCTAATGATATTCCTAAATCAGTGCTCCTTTCAACTGTCATCAAAAGACCTTCAATCTGTAGCTGATGGGAACAAATATAAATAACCACAGTTAGATATTTAGGTGTGAGAGAGAGAGAGAGAGAGAGAGGGAGAGGGAGAG
>NW_021613325.1:0-1398 GCF_004785775.1 Grammomys surdaster | reverse complement strand
TCTGTAGACTAACCTTGAAACCAGAGATCTGCTTGTCTCACACACTTTCCATAAATGGGAGAAAAATCAGAGATCCAGGTCAAGGGCCAGAAAACAGAGGGTTTTGGTCCAAATCATGCCATGGAATTACAGTAACTTTGGATTGAGATCTTGAGAATACTGGCTCTGAAAAGCTTTGTGTTTATGCATGATAGTATACATCTTTAATCCGAAGAGAGAAAGGCAAGGTAATTTCTGAGTTCAAGGCCAACCTAAAACAAAGAAAGTAAAGAATAGTTTTCTTTATTTGGTAAAGGTAAAGAAAAGATTAGTTCCAAGCACAGTTGTGCACAAATCAAGTGTGTGAGACAAGCAGATCTCTGGTTTCAAGGTTTGTCTACAGATCATGTTTCATGACAGCCATACTTAGGCAGTGAGCAAACCATTGAGGCTAGGTTGCTGGGATAAATGCCATTGAACAAGTGGACAATTCCAGCACCAGCAACTGATAGAACATGGAAGTTTTGGGCATGTTGCTATGGCTTTAGAATCCAAAATAGTAGAGTTTACTTGGACAGCTGAATCAAGTTAGTTTGAGCTAAGAAATTTCCAGTGACTTAGAAAATGTCATCATTGAGGTATATTATATTGGAAGTATTTTATGAGAGCACAAATAAGCTGTGTTCCAGAGATAGACCTCTTCCAGGCAGCCAGATAATTTGTAAGAATCTTCCATGTGGTACTGAAGGAATGGAGGGATTCTGAATTGCAGTTGAGGCCTGATACTGTGAGTGGCTAGGTAAGGCCAATGGGGAAATTGCTGCTTCAGTGTCTGTTGAAGTCCAAGGACTGAAAGGGGTTATACAATGAAGTTGAGGTTTGGTACCTTGAAGACTGCCTAGGAGAGGCTCATGGTGAAAGTGCTCCAGGTGGAAGCAGAAGAACTCTGTGTATTAACTCTAAGCTGATATGTGGCCATAATGAAGATGTTGTCACTTTGTCATAGGAAGTGTGCCACAATGGAGGATTCACGAAAATCTCAGGTCAGGGCAGCTTGGTTAAAACCATCGTCCTGGCAGCCTGTGGAAGAGAAAATAACCTGCCTTCCTTGGTACCTTTAGCACTATGTCATCCTGAATGGTGTCCGAATTTCTGCCATCATGTTAATAGAAGGAATCTTTAAGTTGTAAGTCAGCCCAAATTGACTGTCATCCTCAATAAGTGTTGTCTTTCTCATAGGGTCTCTTCAGTGTGATGAATCATTAGCTAACATAGAAGAGGGTACCAGAGACTGGGTTATCATTGTGATAGGTCTGTCCATGATTTTGTTTGTAGGAAATTCGATTCTGGCAGTTTGGATGCTTTAAATGGATCTTAATATGCTGAAGTCTTAGCAGCAGGCCAGAGAGTGGTGCTAAG
>NW_021613324.1:0-1206 GCF_004785775.1 Grammomys surdaster | reverse complement strand
GAAATATTTTAAAAGGGAGAAATTTTCCTTTAAAATTCATAAAAAAAGGAAAATTGATAAAAGAACATTGGATTTGTAAAGGAACGTGATTTACAACAGTTTTTCCTGATTAAATTAAACATTAACTTGGCAAAAAATTCATAAAATTCGAAACACTGTGGAAAAATCAAACAAAAGAGATATCAAAGAAATTTATGAAAAGGAGTAATTGCATGTAAAATTCATAAAAATTAGGAAATTCCTGAGGAAACCATTTGATTTGTAATGGAATGTGATTTAAACAGTTTTTCCTGATAAAATAAAACATTTACTGGGCAAGAAATTCATAAAATTGAAAACACTGTGGAAAAATCAAACAAAAGAGATATCAAAGAACTTTATGAAAAGGAGTAATTTCATTTGAAAATCATAAAAAATAGAAAATTCATAAGGAGACCTTTTGATTTGTAAAGAAATGTGATATAAAACAGTATTTCCTGATGAAATTGAAAATTACTTGGCACGTAATTCATAAAATTGAAAACACAGTGTAAAAAATCAAACGAAAGAGATATGAAACAAATTTATGAAAAAGGAGAAATTTGCACTTAAAATCATCAACAATAGAAAATTGATAAGGAGAACATTGAATTTGTAAAGGAGTATGATTTAAAACAGTTTTTCCTGACAAAATTGAACATTTACTTGGCAAAAAATTCATAAAATTGAAAACACTGTGGAAAAAGCTAGTGAAAAATTCAGGAAATATAGTGAAAAGTTGAAGAAATATTACACAGTCAATAATAAACTATAATCAAACGGAAGAGAAATCAAAGAAAATTATGAAAAATGAGAAATATGTATTGAAAGTTCATAAAAAATAGAAAATTTATAATTAGACCATTTGATTTGTAAAGGAATGTGATTTAAAACAGTTTCTCCTGATAAAATTGAACATTTACTTGGCAAGAAATTCATGAAATTGAAAACACTGTGGAAAAATCAAACAATAGAGATATCAAAGAAAATTATGAAAAAGGAATAATTTGCATTTATAATTCATAAAAAATAGAAAATTGATAAGGAGACCATTTGATTCGTAAAAGAATGTGATTTCAAACAGTTTCTCCTCATAAAATTCAATATTTACTTGGCAAAAAATTCATAAAATTGAAAACACTGTGGAAAAAGCTAGTGAAAAATTCAGGAAAAATAATGAAAACTTGA
>NW_021613323.1:0-1619 GCF_004785775.1 Grammomys surdaster | reverse complement strand
TGGATTACATTGATGGATTTCCGAATATTGAACCATCCCTGCATTCCTGGGATAAAACCTACTTGATCATGATGGATGATTGTTTTGATGTGGTCTTGGATTCGGTTTGCTAGAATTTTATTGAGTATTTTTGCATCGATGTTCATAAGGGAGATTGGTCTGAAGTTCTCTTTCTTTGTTGGGTCCTTGTGGGGTTTGGGAATGAGTGTAATTGTAGCTTCATAGAACGAATTGGGTAGTGTTCCTTCTGTCTCTATTTTGTGGAATAGTTTGAAGAGAATTGGTATTAGGTCGTCCTTGAAGGTCTGATAGAATTCAGCACTAAAACCATCTGGTCCTGGGCTTTTTTTAGTGGGGAGACTTTTAATGACTGCTGCTATTTCCTGAGGGGTTATGGGACTATTTAGATGGTTTATCTGCTCCTGGTTTAATTTTGGTACCTGGTATCTGTCTAGGAAATTGTCCATTTCATCCAGGTTTTCCAGTTTTGTTGAGTATAGGCCTTTGTAGTAGGATCTGATGATTTTTTTAATTTCTTCCGTTTCTGTTGTTATGTCTCCCTTTTCAGTTCTGATTTTATTAATTTGGATACTCTCTCTGTGCCCTCTGGTTAATCTGGCTAACGGTTTATCTATCTTGTTGATTTTCTCAAAGAACCAACTCCTGGTTTTATTGATATTTTGTATTGTTCTTTCAGTTTCTATTTGGTTGATTTCAGCCCTGAGTTTGATTATTTCCTGCCTTCTACTCCTCCTGGGTGTATTTGCTTCTTTTTGTTCTAGGGCTTTTAGTTGTGCAGTCAACTCGTTAGTGTGTGCTCTTTCCAGTTTCTTTTTGTAGGCACTTAGAGCTATGAGTTTTCCTCTTAGCACTGCCTTCATGGAGTCCCACAAGTTTTGGTATGATGTGTCCTCATTTTCATTGAAATCTAAAAAGTCTTTAATTTCTTTCTTTATTTCTTCCTTGACCAAGTCATCATTGAGTAGAGAGTTGTTCAGTTTCCATGTGCACATGGGTTTTCCATTGGTTTTGTCATTATTAAAGACCAGTCTTATTCCATGGTGATCTGATAAGAGGCAAGGGATTATTTCAATCTTTTTGTATCTGTAGAGGCTTGTTTTGTGACCAATTATATGGTCTATTTTGGAGAAGGTACCATGAGGTGCTGAGAAAAAGGTATATTCTTTTGTTTTAGGATGAAATGTTCTATAGATGTCTGTTAAGTCCATTCGGTTCATAACTTCTGTTAATGTCAAAGTGTCTCGGTTTAGTTTCTGTTTCCATGATCTGTCCATTGCTGAGAGTGGGGTGTTGAAATCCCCCACTATTATTGTGTGAGGTGTAATGTGTGTTTTGAGCTTTAGTAAAGTTTCTTTTATGTATGTAGGTGCCCTTGCATTTGGGGCATAGATGTTCAGAATTGAGAGTTCACCTTGGTAGCTTTTTCCTTTGATGAGTATGAAGTGTCCTTCCTTATCTTTTTTGATTAATTTTGGATGGAAGTCGATTTTATTTGATATTAGAATGGCTACTCCAGCTTGTTTCTTGGGACCATTGGCTTGGAAAATTGTTTTCCACCCTTTTATTCTGAGGTAGTGTCTGTCTTTGTCACTGAGGTG
>NW_021613322.1:0-1387 GCF_004785775.1 Grammomys surdaster | reverse complement strand
AGTTATCTATATGTGGCTAAACCCTGCTGTTGCACCTTGACTGGCTGTTGAAAAGGTAGATTTGTCATAGGAAGTTTGGTCAAGTCGTTTTTTGTTTTTGTTTGTTTTTGTTTTTGTTTTTTGAGACAGGTTTTCTCTATATAGTCCTGGCTATCCTGGAACTCACTCTGTAGACCAGGCTGGCCTTGAACTCAGAAATCCACCTGTCTCTGCCTCACAAGTGCTGGGATTAAAGGTGTGTGCCACCACTGCCCAGCTTCAAGTGGGTTTCGTATACTCTCAAAAAATAATTGGTTGGGCTTTATAAACTCATCTTTTGTCTGAGTCCCTTATTATCTACAAAAACTCCTGTTCAACCAAAAGCCATGCCTGCCAGTCGAATAAGTACTCTGTCCAAAAGCTTACCCCACTATTACTTCTAACACAAATAGCAGTTGTCCTTACCATTTAAAGAGAATACTAGTGGCAGTTTCCTCTTCGTCTGTGCATGCCTCCTATAGATACCACAGACAATTCCCACATGCCCTTCCTTTCCTGTCTGATCCCTGTGTCTCAGCCCCACACCACATGATCAGACACGCCTGTTCAACCACATGCCAGGCCTAAAAAGACACAAGGTAAGTTTTCCACAGATCTACCACACTATTTGTTAGTCCAGTTGCAATTTTCAGAGTTGCCCCTAGCACTATACTATACAACAGAGGCAACTGATTAGCAAGCATTCCCTCTTGAAAGTACCCACCAAACAGGTCAATAAAAGAGGCAACACTCAGGCAATTCTCTCTGTAAATCCAGACATCAAACAGCAACCCAGGAACAAAACTCCCACCAAAGCCAGACAAATTCAGAAATCAGTACCTAGAAAAATAATCACTTCAAACCCAGAAGCCTAGACACCAGCATAGGAATATAAGAAAAAACAGTCAGAAAAATAAGTCACCAAAGAACTAAACTATCCTACCACAGTATGTCCTCAGAAATTAAAACATGCAACAGATATGGTCCAAAGAAGTTATTTGGCACTAGGGAGATGAGTGAGAAGCTGAGGAAGGGATAGAGGCACAGAAGAGGACCTGCAGACAGGCAGACAGACAGGGATCAGAGAGAGAGACCTGAGAGTAGAGAAAGAGAATAGAGAGGGTGCATGTGCAGAGAACAGAGACAGGGAAAAAAAAGAGAGAGAGCGGCTATAGCTGGTGGTCCATGTATATTAAGCACACCTGACAACAGCAGCAGGTGATGGAGGCAGGGAATGACTTAAGCAGATGCTAAGTCCCTGAGAGCAGGCCATTGAAACTGCCTGTGCACTGACAACTACAAGGGCAAGGTTCACCCACAGAACAGGGAAGGAAGAGGGTCTCAGACATTAAAGATGAATAGGACAAAA
>NW_021613321.1:0-1488 GCF_004785775.1 Grammomys surdaster | reverse complement strand
TCAAATAGTATGTAAACGCAAAGAGTGTTTTATTCTGCAAAAGTTCAGCATGCTGGGGTCTACCATCTACAAAGAGACACCCAAGTGAGCTTGCAGGCCCAAGTTAAAGCACATTAGGGGAATTCCAGGGAGGGGTAGGTGATCTCTATCCTAATCTATCTCTAGGGTTACTCTAAAACCATTGCTGGGACACAGGGGGCTGGAAGCTGTTGCTGGAGAAGTCTTGAAACTTGCTGAGGAAGTCTGGAAACTGCTGCTGACCCATTGCCCTTGCCTCAGGCTAGATGACAGGGCAGCTTCTGAGGGCTGGACTTCCCCAGGGCTTGACTAGTTCTTAGAGACAGAGATTTAGGCCCAGTCTCCTGGACTTCCAATTTGAAGCCTGTCATGGAGTCAGCCTGGCCTTCCCATTACTTTAATGAAAATTTATTTCATTTGTGCTAGAATAACAACACATTAAGGGATAATCCTTCTGTGAAAGAAAATAAAATACCTGGCCTGGATAGAAGTATAATAGTCCAGTTGGGCAAGGTCAATCACCTGGCCAAGGTCAATTACCTGGCCAAGAGACTGCGTCTAGAAAGGTAGGCTCACCTTAAGCCATGCTAAAGAGATAGGAAGAAAAATTATCACTTAAATGAGGTACTTAGCTTTTATTCTTCCCCAAATTCCTATCCCCCTACTATAGTCTTTGACAGAGTACAGCTATGTTGTTTTGTAAGTCACCAACTTTTCTGAAGCACACAGAAAAGGATAGCCTCCTTTTCTTTCTTTTTTTTTTCTTTCTTTGGTTTTGTTGTTGTTTGTTTTTACATTTTTATTTACTTGCTTTTATGTGTATGGGTGTTTTTTGCCTGCATACATGTTTGTCTGTGCACTGCCTATGTGCCGTACATACAGGGGCCAGAAGAGAGATTCAGATCGCCTGCGTTTTGGAGTTATGAGTGTTAGCATTATGTGGGTTTGGAATTGAGGCCTAGTGCTCTGGGAAAGCAGCCAGTACTCCTACCTAGTAAACCATCCCTCAAATCCTTCTTTCTATCTCTTTTCTAAGCATACTTTTCCTAATACTTTAGGTTTCCCAAGTACTTTGTGTTTCACTCTTTTTCTGCAGACATCCTCCCCACCACATGTTTGAGTTAAACCTCCACACTGGTTTGACTCAACTGGCATGAACTGTTTTCTTCTCCATTTCCCTCCTCTGCACAACTGTTGAGATTTATAACTTACAGGGTCTGGGGAACGATTTCTGTGAAAGTTTAGTAAAATTGTCCTTGAGCTCCTGTTTTATTCTATTCATTTATTTTATGGATGAAATTAAGAGCGCGAAGAGGGAACCCAGATTTCCCTAGTATCATTTGATGATTACACAGGGAGTTTCCTCAGTTATAGCAACATATGTAAATCTGCTTGATGTCCCCACTGTCCTTGAATAAATTTATTATTTCATTATTAATGACTTCTGTGTGAGTTGTAGTGTGTTGGCTG
>NW_021613320.1:0-6338 GCF_004785775.1 Grammomys surdaster | reverse complement strand
CTCTCTCCATATATATATATATATACATATATATATTACATATATTATATATATCATCTCTCTCCATATATATATATGTGTGTATATATATATTACATATATTATATATATCATCTCTCTCCATATATATATATATATATATATATTACATATACTATATATTACTATATATATCATCTCTCTCTCCATATATATATATATATATATTGCATATATTATATATATATATCATCTCTCTCCATATATATCATATATTATATATATATCATCTCTCTCTCCATATGTATATATGGAGAGAGAGAGAGATGAGAGAGAGAGAGAGAGAGAGAGAGAGAGAGAGAATGATAGAGGTAGACGTAGATATAGATAGATTCTGATATACATGAGTTCTAATTTCTTTATTTTGATTTTTAAGCTTGGAACTATTTTCTTATTACAGAAAAATGAACATAATTAACATATACAACTTGCTGAGTATGAAACTTAATATCTATCCAAGAATCCAAACTTACCTATTTTAGACCAAAAAAGCCCAATACTTTGTATTTTATGAAGTAAAAACACTTAACATAATATATATTTTATTATCAATTTATTCTATTTAATATCTGACAGTTTTATATATTCATTTAATATTCAGATCATGTACATTCCCCATCATATCCCTTACCCCTTCCAACTACCACTAAATTCCTCCTTCTTACCCATCATTTTCCCTCTTATCTCCAGATCTTTTTATTTGTGTAAACCACTCAGTTTACTTACGCTTACTTTCATTAGTATGATTTTAGGATCAGTTAGCTGAGTACAATTAACCAACTGCTTATCATTAAAGGAATCGCTTCCCTCTGTATCTGGTAGCCATTGCATACCACTGGGGCTTGAGGGAGGAGTGGGGCCTGTCAAGACCATCCTGTATTCATTGTAAGGTGACTAACCTTATCTTCACATTCCCCAACCCAATGGCTCTGACATTCTTGCTACTCCTTTTCTAAAATGTATCTTAAGCCTCAGATGGTTTGATATAAATGTCCTGTGTTGGGCTGACCACTTGAAGGCATTTTTTATCAGTACTTTGATCAATCATGGATTTCTCCATCTATGTAATACAAATAGAAGCTTCTCTGAGCAAGGCTGAGAACAGAAGTAACCTGTGGATATAAATGTGAGTATTTAGAGTGACAACTTACCCATTTTAGCAAAATGACTATAATAGATTCTCAGTTTTTGATTATGTGATACTACAGTAATTATGCTATACAGTGGGTCTCCAGAACTCATTTTTTACAAGTAAACATTGTTTCTTTTGATTAATACATATTTGCTCACCCATCTCCTCATTTTTATTATAAAATACTCTATCCAATTTCCTGTTTGTTGTTTAGTGAGAATATGGAGTTGGGACAAAAACAGAAACAACATTTGCAAGCTTAGATTTTGTCTAGAACTGTTTGGTTGAAATAATTATTGATGCCTCTTAAACATCCAGCAGAGAAGCAGAGAAACCTGTTGATCATGCAGAGTGGAATTTATCATAGATGCTTCAAACAGGGAGAACCTCACATTGAATAAGTCTTCTTAGGGCCACAAAATAAGCTAGTGTACTCTATAAGGTTACTTACAAAGTTTCAGAGACCATATGCAGGTAATTTAAGATAAATCTGTCAACATGGGGAGATTGTTGATATTAGGAAAAAATTATTTCCCAGTTGTTTCATAAAGGTAGAAGGACAGATCTAATGTCCTTGTGAGGAAGCAACCATCTGATGTCCACATTGCCTGCACAATGCAGAGATTATTGTCTAATGAAGGAACCATCTGTGCAGGTACCCAAACGAGATATCTGATTTATATAAATCTTCAACAATGTAGTGTTACAAACAACAAAGTCATTTATTGTTACATAGTTTTATCTTTAAAGTAAAGTCTTATAAAGTTAAATGCATCATGTCAAAAAACTTAACTTCATGAAAGAGAAAACGTGAAAAAATATTTCTTATTATAGAAGTGTGAGCAGATATACACTAAAATGTCAGGTTCAAAATGTCTGAGTGAACACAGTGTGAAGAAAAAGTAAAAGTTTAATAACCCATGCTTATCTTATTTATATATTTCAGCAAGTATTTTTCAGCACTACATATAGAAAATATATAAGGGTAGATAGAAGAGAAGAAAAATGAACAATGAAAAACCATTCTACACAGACTGATCTTGAGATACTTTGGAGCAACCAAGTACAGGAGATAAGTTAGTGATACGTGTCAGCGTTAAGGAAAGGGATTTGCAACAAGGTATACATGGAAATATCATTTATTTTTTACAAGTACTTCATTCTATGTGCATACTCAATCTCAACTGTAGAATGTGCTGAATAAGAAACAAGTAAGATTGAGCCCTAGATAAATTCAGACTTAAAGGCAGGCAGCAGAGAATCTAGCCAGACAGATTGCCAAATCAAGCATCACAAAACTCATGAGAAAAACAACAGGAAGAGTGAAGGGGTGGATTACTGAGGAGATTTAGGCAAAAAAACAACAACAAAAAAACCCCAGCTACTTGATGACTGAAGTGTTAATATTCTCGTCATTAATGATTTTAGTGTGGTGAAGACAACGATGAAAGACTGTTTGCCTGCTCTGTTCCTCAAGTTCCAACACCTGTTGTATTAGAACAGTATTAGGATTACGTTATAGTGTTTTCTCTTCTTTCAGTAATTTCTACCACTAACTCCTGTCCATTTCTATATGTTTACCTACAATATTTTAATATAATGAGAATTTCTTATTTCTTTATCTCACTGAAATTTTCTTGTGTTTTAGGACACTAAATGGGAAGTAGGCTCTATCCCTTATTTTAGAGGCTGGGCATATACAACAATCTTTCATTGGATCTGTGACTCCCAAATCACTAAAATCTGCATTTCAACATGCAAAGGACTAAATACAGAATCATTGCTCCTTGAACATGTGTAGGAAAAGTCATGCTGTTCTTCATCTACTACAACTAAATTTAAATAGAAAACCTCACATATCCCTGGCACTTTTGTATAATTTTCCTGCTAGTCTCATTAGAATAAAGGAAACAACTTCTTAAGCATAATATACATATAGACATGTAAGAATTGCATTTGCTTGTAAATGCATATGTAAAGATTTTTTTTACTTTACTAAATAATTACTTTATTTGATTAGGACACGTCAACAGATTTAAGGGAAAAGCACAATAACACATTAGACATGTTTAAAATGTGTCATGTACAGATACTTATGTCAATTCTATTTTTTAATTGCTGAAAATTGTGATGAAATCTAACATTCATCAACAGGGGTGTAGATAAACTGATATGTAGCCAGGATATGAAATCCTGCTCAAAATAGAGAAAGGCATAAGCTATCAATGCATGTAAAATATGAATTGCTCCAAATAATTTTGAGGGAAAGAAGACAGACAGAGAAACGATATACTTTTCTGACTCCATTTTTTAACATCCTAGAAAATACAGACTAATGTGTAGTGACCAAGAGCAGATTGGTTTCCATAGGAATGGCCTTCCTGAGAGGTAAACTGACTTGGCCAGTGGTACAAGTGAAATATAGCCAAGAGGTTGAAGAAAGCATGGTTGTTACTGACAGGCTTGATATCTAGATTTGGATGATGGTGTCACTATTGTGTGTCAATGCATTACACTGTATTCATTAAGTGTAAAGTTTACCTATGCTTTACTTATATAAGTTCTAATTTGGTAATCTGTTACAAATATAAAGTAGTATGATTTTCCCAGACAGAAATGATATCAAAAGCTCTAGGGACCTTATCCCTGAAGACTTTATGCTTTTATTGTAAACTACTTCATTCTAATATTTCTGACCCTGCAACCAGATGTGATTCCTTTAGGAAAAACATCTGTATACAGCTTAAAATTTTAAGCCTAAGAGCATCTCTGAAAGCTTTGTAAAAACCTTACTCCACAAATTCATAACAAAACACAACAGGAAAAGCAGATCCCACCTTGATTGATTCATCATCTCAGCAGTCGCAATGCTGGTTTGGCAATGTGGCAGGTGAATAAACAGAGTGACTAAAAACAAGCCAAACTTGTGCAACTTGAAGCTTAGCACTGCATGTACCAGGTATGTGGGATGGAGAAAGTGTTCCTTGGATTGGTGACAGCAGTGTCTTTTGCTGTGATAATGAAATAAATGAAAAAAAATAGGAAATAAACTATGCTTAGTTCCACAATGGTAGATAGTAAGCATTTTATCAGCATTTGTTAAATAAGGAATATACTGCAAAGAGATCTATTCTAATCAAAGGAATGCTGACATGAATAACAAAGGGACGTGTACTCAGAAATGTTGACATAACCAAAGAAGTCTGTAAAAACAACAAAGATAGTTGCAAGTCTCTATCATAAGAAAGCAATTGATTACCTCAGAATCTCCTGATTTTTGGAGGAGATCTAGATTTAACTTATGGGAAAAAAGAAATGTAGGAGTCTCTTAGAGCAAGTGTCTGAAGTAGAACATAGGCAATGGTGAGGATTTGGACTTACATAAGAGGACCTAGCAAAAGCTGCTCATTAAACAATTACTAGAGATCATTTTTCCTCTGTGATGGGACACTAGCCAGTCAGGCAAGCTCATACCACCTAGATCAGGAAAACATAATGGAATCTTTCTTAAAAAAAAAGTGGTGGCAACTTAAATGTAAGCCATTTAGGCCTGTCTAATGATAGTGAATTGTCTAGTAAATGTTGTTTCTCACAAGTGATAGCCATGAAAGAGAATCTGTTGTCCATAAAGAATATCAAAAGTTGGTAAGTTTGCATGCCAACTTGGTTGGAAGCTGGTAAGCATTATTTTAGGTATATATGGGAAGGTGATCTTGAAGGAAGTGAGTATGTAAGTTGGAGAGCTAAGTGACAGAGATTTATCTTAATGTTTGTAGACACTAACAGGTGGACTGGAGTTCACATAAAACAGAAAGAAAGGAAAGGACTCAGAGCTAAGACAACCTTCTTGGAATATCAGAACTCTGTATTCTCCAAATTTTGGACTCTGGACCTTGGATAAACAGATTTGCAGGTTTTGAGGGCTTTCATCCTGGATAGAGATCATTAGCTTCCCTAATTTTGAAACCTTAAGATTTTAGTTGATCTATGGTAGCAGTTTCATTTGTCTCTAGCTATCAGACAGCCTATTGTGAGACTTGCTAGCCTTCATAATCATGTGAAACAATTCACGTAATAACTTATCTGTTTGTCTACCCATTCATCATTCCATCCTCCCTTCTTACAGGATGTTTTCTCATTGAGAAAAATAGAGCTTCAAACAACTTTCCAGTGTCTGTGTCTATCTTAAATAGGAACGGATATTAAAATATTGTCAGTCAACTGGGAAAACCTGCATGGTAAAGGAGAGACCAAATAGACAGTTGAAAAGAAACTAGATATGTTACAAACATCAGAACAGGTAACCTTTCAAAATATCACACTCTTCTAATGGGCGGAGAATGCTTGGGCAATAGGAGTAATCAGATGGGAGGGAACAGTGGGCTATTTGAATTTAAAATTTTAATTTCTGCCTTAGGCCAGGTACGTGGACAAATAGTCTGATGGGAGATCCTTGTTCAGGCTGTAGATTGACAGAGGTTATCTGGGACAGTTATTTGAGCACGGGATAAGGCATGGCAAGAAACCTCTGGAAGCCTCTGGTCTCAGATGGAAGCATCTTTCCATGTGGTTCAACTGAGGAAGATGTGATAATGTACATCACACCATTGGCTCAACCTCCCTTTAAGATAAGAGTTTAGCCATTTAACACTAGATAGTCATCCTCTCAACTCCACTGTGTAGGCATAGTGCTTCTTAAGAGAGCCTGGCAAATACAGAGGTTGATGCAGCCAATCATTGGACTGAGCACGGGGTCCCCAATGGAGAAGTTAGAAAAAGAACTAAAGGAGCTAAAGGGGTTTGCAACTCCATAGGAAAAACAACAATATCATTCAATCAGACACCCCAGAGCTCCCAGGTACTAAACCACCAACCAAAGAGTACACATGGAGCTACCCATGACTTTAGCCTCATATGTAGCAGAAGATGGCCTTGTTGGGCATTAGTGGGAGGAAAGGCACTTGGTCCAGTGAAGGCTTGATGCTCCAGTGTAGGGGAATGCCAGGGCAGGGAGGCTGGAGTGGGTGGGTGGGTAGGGGAGCGTCCTTACAGAAGCAGGAGGATGGGATAGGGGAAACTGAGAAAGGAGATAACATTTAAAATGTAAATGAATAAAATGTCCGAGAGAGAGAGAGAGAGAGAGAGAGAGAGAGAGAGAGAGAGAGAG
>NW_021613319.1:0-1265 GCF_004785775.1 Grammomys surdaster | reverse complement strand
GTCTTTATGTTGAATCATGGTTTGAGAGATTCCATTATGTTTTGATTGGAAAGAATGCTGTTGAGATCATGAATCATGAGATCTTGACTGGTTGTCATAGTTAGGCTTCTATGATTATGAACAAACAACATAGCCAATACAAATTAAAACAAACAAGCAAACAAACAAAAAGAAACATTTAACTGGTGACTGACTTATAGTTGAGAAAGGTAAGCCTGTGACAGTATTGGTCAGACAGACAGACATATCACTAAAGCAGAGCTGAAAGCTTGTATCTGAACCTCAAGTCGGAGACAGCAAGAGAGATTCTGGATCTGGCATGGGCTTTTGAAACCTCAAAGTCCACTGCTACTGGAACATCTTCTAAACAGGGCCACCCATACCAACACTTCCCCAAACGCTTCTATTAACTGGGGACAGAGCATAAGAGCTCATTGGATCACTCTCACTCAAACCACCACACTGGCCACAGTGCACCTGCAATGAGGATGTAGAGAAGAAAGTAACTCTGTTACATATGTGGCTTTTTTTCCCTTTTCCTGTTTCTTCAGTCTCAGTCCCCCATTCCTTATGACTATGTCACAACCTTCAGGGTGGGTTTCTATACTTAATTCTTTTGAAAAAATGTACTCACAGAGATACTTAGACGTCTTTCTCTGAGACTGTTTTGAATTCAGAGACTTTGACAATGAATATTGACCATCACAACACACAACAGCATGAATAAATAAAGTGGTACAAGACATTAGTTTAGTTGCTACCTACATTGCATTCTTGTCCTTTGATTTCTTGTCCAGGTTCGTATGGCCCCAGAAACCAATGTTAAACAGAATCTTCAAAGCACCATCTTATCTCTATGAAAGTTATTGATTTGTCCTGATACACATAAAATACAAAGTAATCATGAAAATAAACTCATTTTTCACACAAAGTTTCATTTAGCCTAGGCTGGACTCAAGCTCAGTATATACATATGTCCTTCAATTTCTGGTCTCAGGTTCCTGTCTCTCAAGTTGCAACCATGAAAACAAGGCCTATTTCTTTCTCCTTAAAAAACATTAAATTAACTTATTTTATGCATGTGAATATATTCCTTACATGTATTCATATTCTGCACAGACATGCCTGTTAGATCCCCTGAAATTGGGTTATAAATGGATGTGATGGTTTTTATTCCTGCACAAAACATCATGACCAAGAAGCAAGTTGGATAGAAAAGTGTTTATTCAGCTTTTACTTCCACATTGCTGCTCATCACCAAAGGA
>NW_021613318.1:0-2195 GCF_004785775.1 Grammomys surdaster | reverse complement strand
AAAGTAATCTGGACTGTTGTCTGTTAATTACCCTCAGCTATTCCTGAGTAAACTATCTGAAACACTCTAACAAGAAACTCAAAGCCATGAATTTGCTATTTTTCTGTTAACTCACAGGCTTAAACATCTCAGATGAGTTTTTATTAACAGGTGTAGAAGGACAGGGCCTAAGCCTTGTACTTTTAAATTTGTTGTATCAATAGAAGAAAGTAGACCAGTGATACCTTTATTCTTCATCAAAATAAATTCTGTACCAAAAAGGAATTATGACTTCAACTTAGTAACTATTGTAAAGATTTCTACCAAATGAGATTATGGCTACACAATCAATTCTAGCTGTTTCCTCCCTGTTCCAATTGTGACCATTTCTAAATTTCTATTCGAAAGGAAACCTTAGAATAACCACCTCCAGCCCCAAAGCACAGGAACCAGGATGACAACTCTTCATAACTTCTTGAAGCAGAATATGGGTGTTGAGATATTTTTGAAGGGGGGGTTTGAGGGAAATTAGGGAAAATAGGGAGTTGGGTGGCCTTCAGAAGGCCACCCCAACAATTGATTTAGTCTCTGATGTCTGTGTCCTCACTGGATCTGGCTGAAAGTCCAAGACATCAGCAGTTCAAGCAGGTCAGTTCAGCATGTCTGACGATGAGATTCATCAAAGCTGTATATTCTGTAATATACAAATCTCAAAACAAAATTTTAGTATCATCAACATACTTTTTTCGTTTGGTTCTCTGGAATCTAGTTCTTGGAAGGTCTCCCTCTATGACGTCTGATCAATATTACTCTGGAAGGTGTACAGACACTGATGGCCTTCTCTAAAAATGCAAAGAGAAAACCTTGCTCCCAAATCAGCTTATCTTTGAGATATTAACCAGAAAAATATTTATATGGACCTCTTTCCTAGAGGAATAATATAACCACAAAACTGAAAATCACACTCATCTTGAAAATTAAAACAATCCAATGAATGAAGTAAACTTTTGCCTATTCTTAGGCCTTTTCTATTTTGTCAAGCAGGATAATAACCCAAAATTCCCATAAAGCCCAGGTTAGACAGAATTTAAGTATCCTGTAAGGCGTATTAGAGCAATATATCTTTATACCATCTTTAAAGCACTTGATTCACACTTCTATCTATACCCTCTTATAAGCAGGCAGTTAGTCAAACCAGGATTTGAACCCAAAATTCTCATGGAGCCCACATTAGACAGATTTGAACATCAGAACAATATATCTTTATACCATCTTTACAGCAATTAATTCAAGCTTTCACTAATACCAGTCTATAAGAAGCAGGTAATTTGACTTGTTAAGTTCTCTGCCTGAGCAGCCATCTTGTTATACCATCTATCTGTTGAGTTCTCTGACTAGAGCAGACATCTTGTTATACCATTTATCTGTTTGGCCCTCTGTCTGGAGCCACAGACATTTATAATTAATACCTGTATCTGTTGAACTCCCTATCTGGAGCCACAGACATTATTAATTAATACCTGAGCATAGCAGGTAATTATCACTGCTCACTTTACTTGGAGTCAGTGACTAATTTTCCCTACCCTAGTTCCAAACAATGGGCAAAATTCCCCATGTGATTCGGACACAATCTGTATATACATCTTTCTTAAAAGCAAATAAACCCAATTTTATAAATTCACAGTTCAATCAATCTCTGCCCCAAGAAGTAGACAGCTTTCATTCTCCTGTCTCTGACTCAGAGCAGCCTGCACTCCCCACAGCAGAGTACCTCAGAGGCTTCTTTGTTTCAAGGTTCCTGCACTTGAGTCCATGTGACTCCTCTCAGAGCTAACCAGCTACTCACTTAAAAAAAAAAACTCTCTCAGGCTAATAATCTTATATTTCTAGTGGATTCTTGCCCAAAATCTTGATTCATCATCTGTTGAAGGAAATATTAAAAATGAACTGAAAGTTCCAACACTATACAGCTACTCTCTGCCCGGCAGTCTCATTGCCTCTTGGCTAGCCCCAGTTGGCAGTCTTCCCTTCTCCAGTTTGCCTGCCTCAGAGCCGCCTGTACCTTCTCAGCTGTCCACCTCTTGTGTTCGGCAGTCCCAGATCCCAGTAACCCAGTAAATTAAAACTCTAGACGCTTATAATTAATCAGTCAGATTTATATATCAGTAAATTCTCAATTCACAAGTTCCCCACACAATAAATTCAGGGCCAATTGA
>NW_021613317.1:0-1127 GCF_004785775.1 Grammomys surdaster | reverse complement strand
TCTTACCACTCCTCAAGGTTAAACTGTGCTTTCCATGCAGAGCCAGACCTTTTACAGATCTCAGGAGGGAGTTGTTTGCACCCCATTAGCATTTGTTTCTGTCTTCAAAGAAGAATCTCACCAAACTCAGCCCTAGGGAAGAACCCACCTTTCCAGCTCTGGCTGTTCAGCTGCCTGCTCCTCCACTGTGAGAGCAGTGATCCTGCACTTACCAGTACCTGACTTCAGACCTTACCTGAGCTTTCCTCACAGCACTCGCCTTCTTCTTCCTGGGATCAATGTGAATAGCTTCCATAGCCCATGACTCAAGATGCAGTGGAGGGATTGATCTGACTCACAAGTGGAAGGATGCCACAGCTATTTCTTAGCATTCTGTCTAAACTTCACTCCACAGTTACCTGGCAACAGCTATAAAAGTGGCTGGCTGCCTCTTCCCTGCTTTTTGATCTCTTAATCTCTTGCTTTTGTTTTTCTTGCCCTCTTAGGTTCATTAATTCCCCATTTTCTCCCATTCCCTTCCTCCCTCTTTCTCCACATGCTCATGTCCAGCCTCTATTTTTCTACTCTCTGCCTCTCTCTGCCTTTCTTTCCCTCTACTGTCCTCGCAGCTCCCCTCCCCGTGTCCTGAATAAACTATACTCTATTCTATACTGTCTTGTGGCAGGTTCCTCATGGGGAAGAGGTGTCTCAGCATGAGGCATGACCCTGCTGAGACATCCCTTTCCTCTATACCTCACCACACACACATAGAACACATTCCATCTCTCTTTACAGAGAGGAAGCTGTAGGGGTGGAGCAGACCTGGCTGTCACCAGGTACCTGTGAGTAGAGTTTTAGGCAGAATGCTAAGATCATTAACATTAAAATGGGATTTTAGGAAGCAAGAGTCTTGTTTTGTGGATTCATGCTGGGCTCAGGGAAACTGCAGCTCCATTTGACCAGATGATAGGTATCAATCAACCCTGGAAAAAAGCCAGAATGATAAGGGAAAAACAGTTGAGCACTATTGTTAGGCAGCACATCTTCATTAGTGGAAAAGTGGAGGAAACCCACAGTTGGATTAGTACAGGTTCTCTAGACAAGCATATCTCAAGTCATAGAGAGAATGAATCTTTTTATATAGAAAG
>NW_021613316.1:0-1958 GCF_004785775.1 Grammomys surdaster | reverse complement strand
ATGATTTAATCTTTTTAGCTCTATTGTACTTACCTTTAGCTCTGCTGATAAGAATGTGCAGAATTGTGAGTATTTTTACATTAGGGTTGTTCAATACGTTCTAATGTGCTCTTCTTCTGGAATCTAGCAGATTACTTGGACATTCCATATGAAACAAAGAAAGATTCATGACCAAGTGTTTCTGCCGTAAACCAAACAGAATTTCTTACTGAAATTTCACATCTAACATGATTTAATCTTTTTACCGCTATTGTACTTGCCTTTAGCTCTGCTAGTAAGAATGTGCAGAATTGTGAGTATCTTTACATTAGGGTTATTCAATACGTTCTAATGTGCTTTTCTGCTGTAATCTAGGAACTTACTTGCACATTCCATTTGAAAAATGAAGTTACATGGCAGGGTGTTACAAGCGTTTCTGCTGTTAACCATACACACTTCCTAACTGAAATGTCACATGTAACATGATTTAGGTGTTTTCAGCTCTGTTGTACTTGCCTTTAGCTCTGCAAGTAAGAATGTGCTGAATTGCACCTATATTTACATTAGGGTTGTGCAATACATTCTAATGGGCCTTTCTACTTGAATTTAGCGACTTACTTGGACATTCCATATGAAAGAATGAAAGATTCAAGGCCGGGTGGTACAAGTGGTTCTGCTGTAAATCAAACACACTTCCTAACTGAAATGTCACATGTAACATGATTTAGGTGTTTTGAGCACTGTTGTAATTGCCTTTAGCTCTGCAAGTAAGAATGTGCTGAATTGTGAGTATCTTTACATTAGGGTTGTTCAATACTTTCTAATGTGCTTTTCTTCTGGAATCTAGCAGATTACTTGGACACTCCATATGAAACAAAGAAAGATTCATGACCAAGTGTTTCTGCCTAAAACCAAACACATTTCCATACTGAAATTTCTCATCTAACATGATTTAATCTTTTTACCGCTATTGTACTTGCCTTTAGCTCTGCTAGTATGAATGTGCAGAATTGTGAGTATCTTTACATTAGGGTTGTTCAATATGTTCTAATGTGCTCTTCCGCTGGAATCTACCAACTTACTTGGACATTCCATTAGAAAACATAAAGTTTCATGGCAGGGTGTTACAGTTTCTGCTGTAAACCAAACACACTTCCTAACTGAAATGTCACATGTAACATGACTTAGGTGTTTTCAGCTCTGTTGTACTTGCCTTTAGCTCTGCAAGTAAGAATGTACTGAATTGCACCTATATTTACAATAGGGTTGTGCAATACATTCTAATGGGCCTTTCTACTGGAATTTAGCGACTTACTTGGACATTCCATATGAAACAATGAAAGATTCAAGGCCGGGTGGTACAAGTGGTTCTGCTGTAAACCAAACACACTTCCTTACTGAAATTTCACATCTAACATGGTTTAATCTTTTTACCGCTTTTGTACTTGCCTTTAGCTCTGCTAGTAAGAATGTGCAGAATTGTGAGTATCTTTACATTAGGGTTGTTCAATACTTTCTAATGTGCTTTTCTTCTGGAATCTAGCAGATTACTTGGACACTCCATATGAAACAAAGAAAGATTCATGACCAAGTGTTTCTGCCGAAAACCAAACACACTTCCTTACTGAAATTTCTCATCTAACATGATTTGATCTTTTTACCGCTATTGTACTTGCCTTTAGCTCTGCTAGTATGAATGTGCAGAATTGTGAGTATCTTTACATTAGGGTTGTGCAATACATTCTAATGGGCCTTTCTACTGGAATTTAGCGATTTACTTGGACTTACCATATGAAACAATGAAAGATTCAAGGCCGGGTGGTACAAGTGGTTCTGCTGTAAACCAAACACACTTTGTAACTGAAATGTCACATGTAACATGATTTAGGTGTTTTGAGCACTGTTGTACTTGCCTTTAGCTCTGCAAGTAACGTTGTTCAATATGTTCTAATGTACTTTTCTGCTGGAAACTAGCAACT
>NW_021613315.1:0-2794 GCF_004785775.1 Grammomys surdaster | reverse complement strand
ACTATTGCTCTGTAGTACAGCTTGAGGTCAGGGATGGTGATTCCTCCAGAAGTTCTTTTATTGTTGAGAATAGTTTTCCCTATCCTGGGTTTTTTGTTATTCCAAATGAATTTCAGAATTTCCTTTTCTAACGCAGTGAAGAACTGAGGTGGAATTGTAATTGGAATTGCACTGAATCTGTAGATTGCTTTGGGCAAGATGGCCATTTTTATTATGTTAACCCTGCCTATCCATGAACATGGGAGATCTTTCCATCTTCTGAGATCTTCTTCAATTTCTTTCTTCAGGGATTTGAAATTCTTGTCATACAGGTCTTTCACTTGCTTGGTTAGATTTACACCAAGGTATTTTATATTATTTGTGACTATTGTGAAGGGTGTCATTTCCCTAATTTCTTTTTCAGCCTGTTTATCTTTCATGTAGAGGAAGGCTACTGATTTGTTTGAGTTGATTTTATAACCAGCCACTTTGCTGAAGTTGTTTATCAGGTTTAGGAGTGGAAGCTCTGGGGTCACTTAAGTATACTATCATATCATCTGCAAAAAGTGATATTTTGACTTCTTCCTTTCCTATTTGTATTCTTTGACTTCTTTTTGTTGTCTAATTGCTCTGGCTAGGACATCCAGTACCATATTGAATACATATGGGGAAAGTGGGCAGCCTTGTCTAGTCCATGATCTTAGTGGGATTGCTTGAAGTTTCTCTCCATTTAGTTTGATGTTGACTACTGGTTTGCTGTATTCTACTTTTACTATGTTTAGGTATGGGCCTTGAATTCCTGATCTTTCCAAGACTTTTATCCTGAAGGGATGTTGAATTTTGTCAAATGCTTTCTCAGCATCTAGTGAGATGATCATGTGGTTTTTTTCTTTGAGTTTGTTTATATAGTGGATTACATTGATGGATTTCCAAATATTGAACCATCCCTGCATTTCTGGGATAAAGCATACTTGATCATGATGGATGATTGTTTTGATGTCTTCTTGGATTCGGTTTGGTAGAATTTTATTGAGTATTTTTGCATTGATGTTCATAAGGGAGATTTGTCTGAAGTTCTCTTTCTTTGTTGGGTCTTGTGAGGTTTGGGTATGAGTGTAATTGTAGCTTCATAGAATGAGTTGGGTAGTGTTCCTTCTGTTTCTATTTTGTGGAATAGTTTCAAGAGAATTGGTATTAGGTCTTCCTTGAAGGTCTGATAGAATTCAGCACTAAAACCATCTGGTCCTGGGCTTTTATTGGTGGGGAGACTTTTAATGACTGATGCTATTTCCGTAGGGGTTATCGGACTGTTTAGATGGTTTATCTGCTCCTTATTTAACTTTAGTACCTTGTATTTGTCTAAGAAGTTGTCCATTTCATGCAGGTTGTCCAGTTTTGTTGAGTATAGGCCTTTGTAGTAGGATCTGATGATTTTTTTCATTTCCTCAGTTTCTGTTGTTATGTCTCCCTTTTCAGTTCTGATTTTATTAATTTGGATACTGTCTCTGTGACCTCTGGTTAATCTGGCTAACGGTTTATGTATCTTGTTGATTTTCTCAAAGAACCATCTCCTGGTTTTGTTGATATTTTGTATTGTTCTTTCTGTTTCGATTTGGTTGATTTCAGCCCTGAGTTTGATTATTTCCTGCCTTCTACTCCTCTTGGGTGTATTTGCTCCTTTTTGTTCTAGAGCTTTTAGTTGTGCAGTCAAGTTGTCAGTGTGTGCTCTCCCCAGTTTCTTTTTATAGGCATTTAGATCTATGAGTTTTCCTCTTAGCATTGCCTTTATGGAGTCCTACAAGTTTTAGTATGATGTGTCCTAATTTTCATTAAATTCTAAAAAGTCTTTAATTTCTTTCTTTATTTCTTCCTTGACCAAGTCATCATTGAGTAGAGAGTTGTTCAGTTTCCATGTGCCTGTGGGTTTTCCATTGGTTTTGTCATTATTAAAGACCAGTCTTAGTCCGTGGTGATCTGATAAGATGCAAGGGATTATTCCAATCTTTTTGTATCTGTAGAGGCCTGTTTTGTGACCAATTATATGGTCTATTTTGGAGAAGGTACCATGAGGTGCTGAGAAAAAGGTATATTCTTTTGTTTTAGGATAAAATGTTCTACAGATATCTGTTAAGTCCATTTGGTTCATAATTTATGTTAATGTCAAAGTGTCTCAGTTTAGTTTCTGTTTCCATGATCTGTCCATTGCTGAGTGTGGGGTGTTGAAACCCTCCACTATTATTATGTGAGGTGTAATGTGTGTTTTGAGCTTTAGTAAAGTTTCTTTTATGTATGTAGTTGCCCTTGCATTTGGAGCATAGATGTTCAGAATTGAGAGTTCACCTTGGTAGATTTTTCATTTGATGAGTATGAAGTGTCCTTCCTTATGTTTTTTGATTAATTTTGGATGAAAGTCGATTTTATTTGATATTAGAATGGCTACTCCAGCTTGTTTCTTGGGTCCATTTTCTTGGAAAGTTGTTTTCCACCCTTTTATTCTGAGGTAGTGTCTGTCTTTGTCACTGAGGTGCGTTTCTTGTATGCAGCAAAATTCTGGGTCTTGTTTGTGTATCCAGTCTGATAGTCTACGTCTTTTTATTGGAGAATTGAGACCATTGATGTTAAGAGATATTAAGGAAAAATGATTGTGGCTTCCTGTTATTTTTGTTATTAGAGGTAGAATTATGTTTGTATAGCTATCTTCTTTTGGGGTTGTTGAGAGATTACTTCTTTGCTTTATCTAGGTTGTAGTTTCCCTCCTTGTGTTGGCGTTTTCCATCAATTATCCTTTGAAGTGCTGGGTTTGTGGGAAGATATT
>NW_021613314.1:0-5461 GCF_004785775.1 Grammomys surdaster | reverse complement strand
AGTTGAAAAAGAATGTAAGCAAAGAAGCATGGTTAGATATGGCAATTTGCGGGGCACCGCCTCGCCGAAAAGGAGAACGCCACGCTCAGGATTCTTCTGACAGCAGTTTTATTGTTACAGCTCTTTTAGTGTTACAGCTCTCTTAGATGGTAGTGTTACAGCTCTCTTAGATGGTAGTGAGGCGAGGGACGCCAAGCCTCAAAAGCTTGTGGCTTATATAGAGCTTTAGGAGACGTGCCACACACTCATTGGCTCTTATGATGTCGCCAAATTAGCATACTGGTTTTCGAGCCTTGCGCAGGCGCACATTCAAGCAAGGCTCGCAAGAAGAACCAGGAAGCAGGAAACCGGCGCCATCTTGCAATGGCGGACGCGGCTCCTAACATCTGCCCCTTTTTTATTAAATTGCTGCAACAATTTTCCAACTGTTATTTCGCCGATCAAGCCCACCGTTCTAGCAGTAAGGCGTTCAAGGCAGTTAAATAGTTGTGAGACCCTCCACACTTATCTCCCGTGCAATGGGAACCCGAGCCCTGGGAAGTGTGGAGGACTACCACTCAGGATTCCTGGTGCAATGGGAACACGAGCCCTCAGGGTATCCCATTGAATGATAGTGTCTCATTGTTTAAGCATATTCAACCAAGCTTGAGGGGATGTTCCCTGCTCTAAGGCAAGCAGTGCTTGAGTGATAAGTACTTTATCTCTACGATGTTGTTTTTTAAATTTGCAGAGCAACCAGAGTGTGATCAGCACTCCCCCAAAGATCATACAGCCAAACATTCCCACCCCCACCCACTCCTTAAAAAAGGAGATGGCGGACGTGAGCCAGGAAGTGAAGTCTTCAACATCAATCGGGTTTATTCTGGTCCCATTCAAAACAGCAATCGTGAGCAGGAGTTCTTCTTGTAGTTCCTCAGCCTGTTGTGACCAATTTCCTTGTAAAAAATTAGACAATTTAGTACTTTCTGTAAAAGACTCATTGTTATATTTCAAGGGTGTGATACACATGTGTTTAGTATGACTTACACAGCTTACTTGAAGAATATCAGCAATTTCTTCCATTTTGCTTTGTAATAGATCTATTCGCTGATTAGCAAGCAGTATCCCAGAAATCAAATGGCTATTCATTTTATGCTGTTTTATCATAGCATCTGCCGAGGCATTCACTATATTATTTATTGTTTCTGCTGCTTGAACTTGATTGGCTAGGGCAATACCTGCAGTCACCGCTGCAGCAGCCGACATTGCAACGGCCGTCACAATGGCCGCCGTGATGCCAAAATCTCTCTTTTCTCTAATTAAGGAGATTATTGGAAATTTATCGGGATCGGCATCCACCGGTATAGGGACAAAGGTCGGAACCCGCACCAGCAGTGCTAAAGATGCGGACCCATTCCAGCATTCTGTCAAATGGCAGGTGACATTCGCACCATCTAATATGCTGCTTTTATTTTTAAATTTGCTAAAATAAAAAAGGGAGCCAAAACACAAACTGCTGCCCTTTTGGCTGAATAATTTGCCAACAAGTTATTATATTTAATATCATTCAATATCACTGGTGTAGTATTAGTTCTGGTTGCTGATACATTCCAAATGTCATGTTGTGACTCACCTAGAGTTGCAAAGGCTGATAAACTGGTAGCAGCCCCCGCTAAATTTGTCAACACCCATTGATAAAATGGCCATTCGTTTACCTTCCCTGTTTTATTTCCTGTCATAGCCATCCTTTTTAGAGGTGGCGATAAGGTGAAGCCTCGAGATACTTCTACCTTAGGCATCCTTTTAGATTGGCAGTGCGTAAACACTGGTGGAAATGACTGATCTGGAGGGCACCATGGCCACACTCTGACATTAGTGGCATTATTGGTTTGCCAATATGATCGTTCAAGTATGGTTACCTTACTTTTTAGCAATAATGTAGTGATATTCACAGGGGACTGTTTTTTGTTAGATGTATTTCCACTGGCCTCAGATTGTCCTGCCACTATGTTATTGAGTACCTCGAGCAGGACACCAGTGCCTATTTGGGAATCTCCAAGTGGATCAATCCAGTGTCCCAATGTAGCATTGCGAAGTACAACGCATGGGGTCTCTGCCCTGTTTGTTATGGTGAAACACAAGGTATCATTTAATCTAAATTTTGATGCATTATACTTGACAGTCTCTTTGTTTAAAGGTATGGCACATGGTGCCTCCAGCTGACAGCTCGATGATGTAAACATTGGCAGTACTTTAGAGTGGGAATGTACTGGGATGGGAACTGGCCATGATCTTACCACAGCCCACAATGGTATACTTATCGCTCTCTCAAGCAGGCAGATCATCAGCAGGATCTTTAGCATTTTCTTCAGGGGTTGGTGAGTCCTCTTTCACAGTTCTGGTCAGTCTGCTTGGTATCCAGATTGGATTTTCTTGATCCTTTGGAAAAACACAGATAGCTCCCCTGGATCTCACTAAAACTGGATCCGGGCCCTTCCATTGGTTAGTTAAGATATCTTTCCATTTAACATATTCTTTTTGAAGACTTGGAGCCACATGCCTGTCAGCAGCAGATTGTCCATCAGAATCCAGATTTAAAAAATTTAAGGTAAATAGGGCTAGGGAGATAGATGTCTTAGGTCCCATGTTGGAGCCTATTCCTCCCTTTTGTTTTTGTAAATAAGTTTTCAACGTGCCATCGGCACGTTCCACAATCCCTTGTGCCTGAGGATTATATGGCAAGCCAGTTATATGACAGACACCAAGCCTCAGACAAAACTGTTGAAAAGTTTTAGACGTATAGGCTGGTGCATTATCAGTCTTCAGCTGAAGGGGCTTGCCCCAAGCAGCCCAGGCTTCAAGACAGTGAGTAATAACATGTGACACTTTTTCTCCCGCAAGGGGGGTGGCATGAATGATGCCAGAGCATGTATCCACAGATACATGAATAAATTTTTGTTTTCCAAAGGCATTGCAATGTGTAACATCCATTTGCCAGACATGAAGAGGTTGTAGACCTCTGGGATTGACCCCTATAGATGGAGAGGGTCTGAATTCTGCACAGGAGGTACATTTCAGAACAATATCTCGCGCTTCTGCACGAGTTAAATGAAACTTTAATCTTAGGGTATTAGCTGGTACATGATAGAGTTTATGGAATTCAACTGCGCCTTCTAATGGCGAGCTTACCCAATATAGGTTTTTAGTGGCTTTATCAGCAATAGCATTAGCCTGAGACATAGGTCCAGGAAGCAATGAATGTGCTCTCATGTGTTGAATAAAAAATGGGTGACACCTATTGCGAATATGGTGTTGAATATCTTTAAATATCTCAGCAACCATGCTTTTAGGGTGGATAAAATCAGCCACTTCTAATTGTTTAACAGCTCCTACAACATAATGCGAATCTGGAATTATGTTTATAGGCTCTGAAAATCTTTGCAACACTATCGCTACAATAGCACATTACACCTAGGACACATTCCAGGCACCTTTGGAGGATTGTTAGTGCCAGGTGCTCTACATTGTCTTTGTATGTGTCCCAGCTTTCCACACCTGAAACATTTAACATTAGAGGCCCTCTGAGCCGCTAAAACAGCAGCTGCCAATCCGGCATTAGATAGAGGTCCTCCTATTTCTCTACAAGCCTTCAGCCATGCATTTAGTCCTTTTCCTTTCCAAGGTGTAATAGCATTTCTGCATTCTCTAGTACACTGTTCAAAAATTAGTTGTTCTATGAGAGGCATGGCCGTCTCAGGATCTCCAAAAATCCTTCCTGCCGCCTCCATCATCCTAGCCACATAGTCTGAGAATGGCTCAGTGTTCCCTTGGATAATTTTTGTCAAGTTTCCTGAAACCTGTCCTTTGTTAGGTAGGCTTTTCCATGCTTTTACAGCTGCCTTATTAATTTGCTCATATACTTCTACAGGGTAGGCCATTTGATTGATATCCCATTGTCCCTGCCCTGTAAGCATGTCAAAGTTCCATTGTGGATGCCCCTGAGCTAAATTTTGTCTTGCCTGTGAAGCACAAAATTCTTGAAAAATAGATTTCCAATCTAGATACTGTCCCATAGTCAGGCAAGCCTTAACAGTATTATACCAGTCATCTGGTGTCATGGCACTGACCACAAGTCTTTCTATTAATGCCTGAGTAAAAGAGGCATTGATTCCATAAGTCTGTACTGATTCGGCTAGCGCTTTTAATTGTTTTAAATCTAGCTGTGAATGTTGCCTGGTTTGGTTAGCATCTTCCCATACAGGAAAGGCTACTCTTATCTTTTTTCTCTCCTTAGCTGTAATAAGAGAATTGGACGGCAGTCTTTCCTGTCTCTCTTTTGGTTTTTTCTTTTTAACTCTAACTACTTCCTCCAATGGTGGGGCAGATGGGGCATACCCTGGTGCATAAGGCGAATCCAGCCCGTATCTTTCAGACTCATAACGAGCTGCTTCTTTATCTAACTCTGCCTGTTCCTCAAGATCTAACACACTATCAGAGGATGAGGTGTCGGTATCCTCTGTATCTTCTTCGTCCCCCGAGGACGTCTCCTCAGAGGCGGAGTCATTAATTCTTAAATTCTGAAACTCAGTTAACACAGGATATAGTTTTCTCTTAGGCTCTTCCTGTTTTTTACGTTCCTTTTTTGTAGCTACTTCTTTTTTAATTTCCTCCTTTTTCTTCGTTCTATTCTTAGCGCTCTTTTCCTTTTCTGCTTCTGATAGGCTATCCTGGTGTTCTGCCAAAGCTTTTTGTCCCTCTCTTACCTTATCTTGGCATTTTGCATCCTCTATACTGGCTCTAACCATTTTGTACAGCGGCCATGTGCCTGGTCTTAACTTTCCCTTCTCCTTTTCATTAATCAAATCACCGCCGAGCTTGCCCCAGGAGCCCTTTGACAAGGACCCTGTGGAAACAAACCAGGAAGCTACTCTATCCACATCTTGCAGAAAATTACACAACACTTTCTTGGGAACCTTTAAACCGCACTCACGCAACAACACCTGCATCGCTGAGAGAAGCGGCTTCATTTGGTGGTTACCCATACTGTTAGAGGGAACGAACTTGCACAGTTATTTACCTGTGACTTACAGCTCCTGAATACACGGAGGGCAAGTACACTCCTTCCCTTGTGTATGGCAGTTAAGACAGAAGCAGAGCACAAGAACTACCACAGCCCAAATGGGGATAGCAATAGCAAAATAGACAGGATCTATCATACCTTGCAGAAAAGCGTCTAGACTTCTCGCGCCGTCAGTTCTAAAACCTCTGTTGAGCCAACAGGTTCCCTCGAAACTGGATAAAACACCGAGACGTTCGGCTTTGTCCCCGGGTTTCCCGGCACCAGTTGCGGGGCGCCGCCTCGCCGAAAAGGAGAACGCCACGCTCAGGATTCTTCTGACAGCAGTTTTATTGTTACAGCTCTTTTAGTGTTACAGCTCTCTTAGATGGTAGTGTTACAGCTCTCTTAGATGGTAGTGAGGCG
>NW_021613313.1:0-3315 GCF_004785775.1 Grammomys surdaster | reverse complement strand
CTGGGTTAGAACTTCTAATAGCAGGCATCACGGGTGATTCAATTTTAGTAACTTGAACATTTACAAGAGACTAGGATGGCTGTGAGTTAGCCCAATGACGGGATTATTGTAGGTCCACTTCCCAGGGGCCCACCCAATGCAGCCGAAAAGGAGTGCGTGGTGCTGGGAGTGGGTGCAGCCTACATGGCCTAAGACAGGGCTCTCACCCTCCTTTCACCCACATCAGAGTCCCTTGACGTTGCCCATCGTCGACAGCCTAAAGCCTTCGACCATCGATGTGACTTGTCTCACATCAGTGTTTTGGGGTTGTGAACTTGTCTAAGACCCCCCCATAATTAGACATCCAAATTCAAAACTCACATAGTTGGGATTGAACATAAGACGCCTTCTCTAACTAAACAGAGAAGGGGGAGATGCCAGAAGCCAGGACCCTCGCCCTTACCCTTACCCCCTACCTTTCCCCACCTGCACAATGTCCTCTGAAGCTTGGCAGCTGCAAGATCCTGCTTAGCAACTGCAGATAGACTCAAAGCAGAGTACCATGTCTTCTTAAGAATAGCAGGGAGACCATAACTCAAGCAGTGTACCGTATCTTCTGAAGAACTGCAGGTAGATCATAATTCAAGGCAGTGTACCATATAGACCATGACATGTTTCAAGGCACAGGCCAAGAAGATTTTGTACTTTTCCACCACCTGGACCCTCTTACCCCCTCCCCTTGTGAAACATGCTATAAAAAAGCATTTCATGTTCAAAAAAAAAAAAGAAATTAAAAACAAAAAAAAGAAAAAAAAAGAAAATGAAGATTAAAGAATTAAAAGATGATGTAGAAGCATATGATAGTTAGTGCTCTGTTTTTCTAGCTGACGGAAGAATTGAAGATAACAATGCCTGGAAGGATATCAGAGAGAGCTAGCTGTTTCACAGTTTTGCCTACATAAATTTAAAACTTTGGAAGGAATCATTTTAGTTTTAGTAGTTTGTCATTTTTCTATTCTTACATAGAAGCAGTTACTAAAGACTGCTGTTTGATTTACCAGAAAACTGGAAGAGCTGTGCCCAACTACCCATACAGAACAGGCTGTGTAAACCTATAAAGAAATGTACTTTTGCTTTGTGCTTGGTTCTGCTCTATGAAACAGGGGCTGGGACTACATACAGTTCATGTAAATTTAAGAACTTCCTATAATTATTAGCATTGATAAAAGCCTTGATGATATAGCTTTAGTAAACAAAAGACTGGTTTCAGGCTCTCTGAGAGAGGAAGACAACAGCATGAGAGAGGAGACAGTGATAGCATGAGAAGGATGAATAAATTAAGCTGAAAAATCAAGCTATCAAGCTATTAAGCTGAAGTTGAAGAATAAATAATACTGTGCACCATCAGGGAACAGAGAAAATACCTGAACTAGCAGCTTGCATGTACTACTGACTACAAGTCATTATTGAATCACTGTCATTCCCATTCACACCTTTCTCTGGACCCTCCAGATGCTGAGGCAGGATCCTGGCAATACTGTAGATATAGTGTCTCTTCAAAGCAATAAACTCTCATAAAGACAGAAGTTGATACCAGGAGTGGGGTATTGCTATAATAGGCATTACTGTGCTTTTGTTTAGAGGAATGTAGACTTTAGAACTGTGGTTTATGGAAGCAGTTGAATGGTTTGGATGAAGTTTAATGAACCATACTAATGGGAGCATGGAACACAATGGACCTGAGGATGACTAAAAACTGAGATGTAGCTCAAGAGGATTGAGAAAGAACAAATATTACTCTCTCACATAGAGATCATTCTTGCGATATTATGTTGAAAAATTTGGCTATTTTTTGTTCTTTCCCAAAAGTATGCCTGAGGATAAATTGAAGAGTCATTAATTAGCATTATTGAGACAAAAGATTTACAGGCAGCCTAGTATTGACTGTGTTGCTTGTTTACTAGTGGCCATAATAATGCAGATCTACAACGAGAAGTAGTAAGCTGAACAAGAATAAATTTCAAAAGCACAGTTTTGAGGAGAAAAGGAGCATGAGGAAGTGTAATGGCTTCCAGTTTAGTGCTCAAGGAGATAAAATTTTTAAACAAAAATTCAATGCTAAATGGAAAAAATGCAATGGTAACATCATGACAAAATTCCACCCAGCTAAACTTCCAATTTGCTCAACAGAATTAAAAATTATGGCTGGGTATAGTGGCACATACATTTTATCACAACACACAGTAGGTACAGGCAGGCAAGGTCTATAGAGTGAATTTCAAGACAGTCATACTTATTAGACAGTGAAGGAAATGATCACATACAGAAAGCTGGTGAAAAAGTATATGAATGAGAATGCCATTTCCCAGCTCCAGTAAGCAATAGAATGTTGGAGATTTTGGCTACATGATTTTGGCTTTAGAGTTAAGAATATAATAAGGGATTATAGAATCTCTTCACCTAGCCATATGTCCTGAATGGAGGAGTAGAGAAGCCATCATGTGAAGAGGTGAAGGTGAAGGTGAATGACTTGAACACTTCAAGATGTTGGAGACTCCAGAGTCATGGAATACTTACCAAGGAAACCTGGTCACATGGAGTAAGTGGTATAACCAAACCAAAAGAGACACATTGGTTGCAACAAAGACTTGGAGATCTGCAAAGTACATTGATATTAGGAATAGAGATACAGAGTTTGGAACTGCCCAGCAGGTTTTGGCCTTGCTTCAGTACAGTATTTAATCACTATGCTACTTTCTGTCCTTTTTCGAATGGTAGAAGTACTATCTGACATTGTACACTGGAAGTAAGTGATCTCATTTTTTTATTTTGATTTTAGAAGGGTTACATTTAAGAGATTTGTGATGAGTCTCAAAAAAGACTTTGAATGTTGCATTTTTACACAATTGAGATTTTTTTTGTAGACTATAATTGAAGATTTTTGAAGTTAGATTGAATGTAGTTTTGCATAATGATATGGTTATAAGCCTATGAGGTTCAGGGACTGGAATGCGGTTATGTGAATAAAAGTTGTACTAAAGACTCATAGTGTGTGTCATAGTGTGTGTCATTATTTGAAAGGATTAGTACATATGGCTTTCTTGGAATAAGTCTGTTCTTGCTGGTGGACATGTGTCACTGAGGTGGTCTTGGAGGTTTTAGAAGCTCAAGCTAAATGCAGTCTCTCTCTCTCTCTCCCTCTCCCTCTCCCTCTCCCTCTCTCTCTCTCTCTCTCTCTCTCTCTCTCTCTCTCCCTCTCTCTCTGTGTGTGTTTGTGTGTGTGTGTGCGTGCATGTGTGTGTGTGTGTGTGTGTGTGTGTGAGAGAGAGAGAGAGA
>NW_021613312.1:0-1582 GCF_004785775.1 Grammomys surdaster | reverse complement strand
AATCCTGAGTCATCCAGGAGCCACTGCACTCAGAGCAGCTGGTAAGATCTCCATCTCACTCCCTAAACCCCAGAGATAGATCGGGGAGCCAGGGACACCCAGGGCACAGCAGCTACCCAAACCCCGCCCCTCCGGAATTCCACTTCCCTTCTGCCCCTGCCTGGTCCTCTGGGCTGGAGCAGACACAGAGTCGGTCTGCTCCAGTCCTGTGGAGAAACTGAATCCTGAGTCATCCAGGAGCCACTGCACTCAGAGCAGCTGGAGCCACTGCACTCAGAGCAGCTGAAACTGAATCCTGAGTCATCGAGGACCCACTGCACTCAGAGCAGAAGGATTTCCAGATCCAAGAGGTGGCCTGAGTCCCAGGAGTTATTCCACCCAGGAGATTAGGAGCATAAGACCACAGAGACCTCTGGACTCTGAGGAGCTCTGCAATAAGCAAGATAACTGGAAATACAGACTCCAGTTTTACACAGTGAGGGCAGGTACCACTAGAGTTAACCAGATGGCGAAAGGCAAGCACAAGAACATAAGCAACAGAAACCAAAGTTTCTTGGCATCATCAGTGCCCAATTCTCCCAATATAGCAAGCCCTGAACACCCCATCACACCTGAAAAGCAGGATTCAGAATTAAAATCACTTCTCATGATGATGATAGAGGATTATAAGAAGGAATTAAGTAACTCCCTTAAAGAAATACAGGAGAGTACAAGTAAACAGATAGAAGCCCTTAAAGAGGAATCACAGAAATCCCTTAAAGAAATGGAAGAAAACACAAAGAAGGAATTAAACAAAAACATTCAGGATCTGAAACTAGAAATAGAAACAATAAAGAAAGTTCAAAGGGAGACAACCATGGAGATAGAAAACCTAAGAAAGAGATCAGGAGTCACAGACGCAAGCATCACCAACTGAATACAAGAGATAGAAGAGAGAATCTCAAATGCAGAAGATACGGTGGAAAATATTGACACAGTTGTCAAAGAAAATGCAAAATGCAAAAAACTCCTAACTCAAAACATCCAGGAAATCCAGGACAAAATGAGAAGACCAAACCTAAGGATAATAGGTATAGATGAGAATGAAGATTCCCAACTTAAAGGGCCAGTAAATATCTTCAACAAAATTATTGAGGAAAACTTCCCTAACCTAAAGAACAAGATGCCCATAAACATACAAGAAGCCTACAGAACACCAAATAGACTAGACCAGAAAAGAAATACCTCCCGTCACATAATAATCAAAACATCAGATGCACAAAACAAAGAAAAAATACTAAAAGCAGTAAGGGAAAAAGGTCAAGTAACATATAAAGGCAGACCTATAAGAATTACACCAGACTTCTCACCAGAGACTATAAAAGCCAGAAGAGCCTGGACTGACATCATACAGACACTAAGAGAACACAATTGCCAGCCCAGATTACTATACCCAGCAAAACTCTCAATCACTACAGATGGTGAAACCAAGATATTCCATGACAAAACCAAATTTGCACAATATCTTCCCACAAACCCAGCACTTCAAAGGATAATTGATGGAAAATGCCAACACAAGGAGGGAAACTACAACCTAGGAAAA
>NW_021613311.1:0-15234 GCF_004785775.1 Grammomys surdaster | reverse complement strand
TCACTCCAGGGTCCGGAGCGTGGGTTCCTTCCGGTCTGTGCCAGAGCAGATCCCCGGAGTCAGCTCTGCACCCAATCTCACTGAACCTAGAGGGAGCGGGGCTCTCCGTGGCTCAAGCTAGCTCAAGCAGTTTCTTAGGCTAGGAGGTGGCAGTGCTCGCCCCCAATCAGGGAGCAACTGGGACCCACTGGGACTCATTGGGATCCAGGAATCCGCTCCTGACCCGGAGCCCTGGCCCCTTCCGGTTTCCACCTGAACACCGAGCACATCTTGGGCCTCATCTCTAACTCAAGCAGCAAAACCCATCCCAAACAGTTCTGACACAACCTAGATAATAGGAAAGACAGGCCCCAGTCAGAGACAGCACTGATAGCACAAAGGTGATCCAGATGGCGAAAGGCAAGCGCAAGAACACAAGCACCAGCAACCCAAGGTACTTGCCATTATCAGAACCTAGTTCTCCCACATTAGAGAGTCCTGAACTCCCCATATCACCAGGAAAACAAGAACCAGATCTAAAATCATTTCTAATGATGATGCTAGAGGACTACAAGAAGGAAGTAAATAAAACCATCAAAAAACTTGAGGAGAACACAGGAAAACAGGATGAAGTCCTTAAAGAAACACAAAAATCCTTTAAAGAATTACAAGAAAACACAAACAAACAGATGAAGGAATTCAACAAAACCATCCAGGACATAAAAATGGAAGTGGAAACAATAAAGAAATCACAAAGGGAGACTATCCTGGAGATAGAAAACCTAAAAAAGAAATCAGGAGTCATAGACACAAGCATCACCAACAGAATACAAGAGATAGAAGAAAGAATCTCAGGTGCAGAAGATACCTTAGAAAATATTGACACAACTATCAAAGAAAATGCAAAATGCAAAAAGTTGCTATCTCAAAATATCCAGGAAATCCAGGACGCAATGAGAAGACCAAACCTAAGGATAATAGGTATAGATGAGAGTGAAGATTCCCAACTTAAAGGGCCAGTAAATATCTTCAACAAAATTATTGAGGAAAACTTCCCTAACCTAAGGAATGAGATGCCCATAATCACACAAGAAGCCTACAGAACGCCAAACAGACTAGATCAAAAAAGAAATACCTCCCATCACATAATAATCAAGACTCAAAATGTACAAAACAAAGACAGAATTTTAAAAGCAGTAAGGGAAAAAGGCCAAATAACATATAAAGGCAAACCTATCAGAATTACACCTGACTTCTCACCAGATACTATAAAAGCCAGAAGATCTTGGACAAATATCATACAAACCCTAAGAGAACATAAATGCCAGCCCAAGCTACTTTACCCAGCAAAACTCTCAATTACCATAGACGGAGAAACTAAGATATTCCATGACAAAACTGAATTTACACAGTATCTTCCCACAAATCCAGCTTTACAAAGGATAATAGCAGGAAAGCTCCAATACAAGGAGGGCAATCATACCCCAGAAAGAGCAAGAAAATAATCCTTTTCCATCAAACCCAAAAGAAGATAACCACACAAACGATGTCTCCACTATTAGCAAAAATGACAGGAAGCAAGAACACCCTCTCCTTAATATCTCTTAACATCAATGGACCCAATTCCCCAATAAAAAGACATAGGCTAACGGACTGGATACGCAAACAGGACCCAGCTTTTTGCTGCTTACAGGAAACCCACCTCAGTGACAAAGACAGACACTACCTTAGAGTAAAAGGTTGGAAAACAATTTTTCAAGCAAATGGCACTAAGAAACAAGCGGGAGTAGCCATTCTAATATCGAATAAAATCAACTTTCAACTTAAAACTATCAAAAAGGATAAGGAAGGGCATTTCATACTTGTCAAAGGAAAAGTCAACCAACATGAACTCTCAATTCTGAATATCTATGCGCCAAATACAAGAGCATCGAATTTCATAAAAGAAACCTTACTAAAGCTCAAAACACACATTGCACCTCACATAATAATAGTGGGAGACTTCAACACCCCACTCTCAGCAATGGATAAATCATGGAAACAGAAACTAAATAGAGATACAGTAAAACTAACAGAAGTTATGAACCAAATGGATTTAACAGATATCTATAGAACATTTCACCCTAAAGCAAAAGAATATACCTTTTTCTCAGCACCTCATGGTACCTTCTCCAAAATAGACCATATAATTGGGCACAAGACAGGCCTCAACAGATATAAGAAAATTGAAATAATTCCCTGCATCCTATCAGATCACCATGGTCTAAGGCTGGTCTTCAAAAATGACAAAGAGAATGGAAAGCCCACATTTACATGGAAACTGAACAACACCCTACTCCTTGATAATCAGGTAAGGGAAGAAATAAAGAAAGAAATTAAAAACTTTTTAGAATTTAATGAAAATGATGACACATCATACCAAAATTTATGGGATACAATGAAAGCAGTGCTAAGAGGAAAATTCATAGCTCTAAGTGCCTACAAAAAGAAACTGGAGGGAGCATACACTAACAGCTTGACAGAGCACCTGAAAGACCTAGAACAAAAAGAAGCTAATACACCCAAGAAGAGTAGAAGGCAGGAAATAATTAAACTCAGGGCTGAAATCAACCAAATTGAAACAAAAAGAACTATCCAAAGAATCAATAAAACCAGGAGCTGGTTCTTGGAGAAAATCAACAAGATAGATAAACCCTTAGCTAGACTAATCAGAGGGCAGAGAGACAGTATCCAAATTAATAAAATCAGAACTCAAAAGGGGGACATAACAACAGAAACTGAGGAAATTAAAAAAATTATCAGATCCTACTACAAAAGCCTATATTCAACAAAATTGGAAAATTTGGATGAAATGGACAATTTCCTAGACAAATACCAGTTGTCAATGTTAAATCAGGACCAGATAAACCATCTAAACAGTCCCATAACCCCAAAAGAAATAGAAGCAGTCATTAAAAGTCTCCCTACAAAGAAAATCCCGGGACCAGACGGTTTTAGTGCAGAATTCTATCAGACCTTCAAGGAAGACTTAATCCCAATTCTTTTCAAACTATTCCACAAAATAGAAACAGAAGGTACACTACCCAACTCATTCTTTGAAGCCACAATTACACTCATACCTAAGCCACACAAAGACCCAACAAAGAAAGAGAACTTCAGGCCAATCTCCCTTATGAACATTGATGCAAAATTACTCAATAAAATTCTAGCGAACGGAATTCAAGAACACATCAAAACAATTATCCATCACGATCAAGTCGGCTTCATCCCAGGAATGCAGGGTTGGTTCAATATTCGGAAATCCATCAATGTAATCCATTATATAAACAAACTCAAAGAAAAAAACCACATGATCATCTCACTAGATGCTGAGAAAGCATTTGACAAAATTCAACACCCCTTCATGATAAAAGTCTTGGAAAGGTCAGGAATTCAAGGTCCATACCTAAACATAGTAAAAGCAATTTACAGCAAACCAGTAGCCAGCATTAAACTAAATGGAGAGAAACTTGAAGCAATCCCACTAAAATCAGGGACTAGGCAAGGCTGCCCACTCTCCCCCTACTTATTTAATATAGTATTGGAAGTCCTAGCCAGAGCAATTAGGCAACACAAGGAGGTCAAAGGGATACAAATTGGAAAGGAAGAAGTCAAAATCTCACTATTTGCAGATGATATGATAGTATACTTAAGTGACCCCAAAACTTCCACCAGAGAACTCCTAAACCTGATAAACAACTTTAGCAAAGTGGCTGGATATAAAATTAACTCAGGCAAATCAGTAGCCTTCCTCTACTCAAAAGATAAACTGGCTGAGAAAGAAATTATGGAAATGACACCCTTCAAAATAGTCACAGATAATATAAAATACCTTGGTGTGAACCTAACCAAGCAAGTAAAAGACCTGTATGACAAGAACTTCATTCCCCTGAAGAAAGAAATCGAAGCCGATCTCAGAAGATGGAAAGATCTCCCATGCTCATGGATTGGAAGGATTAATATAGTAAAAATGGCTATTTTGCCAAAAGCCATCTACAGATTTAATGCAATCCCCATCAAAATTCCCACTCAATTCTTCTCAGAGATAGAAAGAGCAATCTTAAAATTTATTTGGAATAACAAAAAACCCAGGATTACGAAAACTACTCTCAGCAATAAAAGAACTTCTGGAGGAATCACCATCCCCGACTTCAAGCTGTACTACAAAGCAATAGTGATAAAAAAAAACTGCATGGTATTGGAACAGAGACAGGCAGGAGGATCAGTGGAATAGAATAGAAGACCCAGAAATGAACCCCCATACCTATGGTCACTTGATCTTTGACAAAGGGGCTAAAACCATCTAATGGAAAAAAGATAGCATTTTCAACAAATGGTGCTGGTCCAACTGGTGGTCGGCACCCACATCAGAATCCCTTGACGTTGCCCATCGTCGACAGCCTAAAGCCTTCGACCATCGATGTGACTCGTCTCACATCAGTGTTTTGGGGTTGTGAACTTGTCTAAGACCCCCCATAATTAGACATCCAAATTCAAAACTCACATAGTTGGGATTGAACATAAGACGCCTTCTCTAACTAAACAGAGATAGGGGAGATGCCAGAAGCCAGGACCCTCGCCCTTACCCTTACCCCCTACCTTTCCCCACCTGCACAGTGTCCTCTGAAGCTTGGCAACTGCAAGATCCTGCTTAGCAACTGCAGATAGACTCAAAGCAGAGTACCATGTCTTCTTAAGAATAGCAGGGAGACCATAACTCAAGCAGTGTACCATATCTTCTGAAGAACTGCAGGTAGATCATAATTCAAGGCAGTGTACCGTATAGACCATGACATGTTTCAAGGCACAGGCCAAGAAGATTTTGTACTTTTCCACCACCTGGACCCTCTTACCCCCTCCCCTTGTAAATCATGCTATAAAAAAAAAGCATTTCATGTTCAAAAAAAAGAAATAAAAAAAAAGATGCAAAAAAAAAGAAAAGAAATCATGAAGGGACACAACCCTTGATAGAAAACGTAGGAAAGAAATCAGGAGTCATAGATGCAAGCATCACCAACCGAATACAAGAGATAGAAGTGAGAATCTTAGGAGCACAGAATACCATAGCAAACATTAACACAACAGTCAGTGAAAATGCAAAATGCAAAAAGCTCCTAACCCAAGAGTCCCAGGAAATCCAGAGCCCAATGAAAGGACAAAAACTAAGGATAATAGGTATAGAAGCAAGTGAAGATTCTCAACTCAAAGGGCCAGTAAACATCTTCAGCAAAATTATAGAAGAAAACTTCCTTAACCTAAAGAAAGACAAGCCAGTAAACATAATAGAAGCCTACAGAATTCCAAATAGATTGGACCAGAAAAGAAATTCCTCCTGTCACATATTAATCAAAATACTAAATGCACAAAACAAAGAGAGAATAATAAAAGCCATACCAAAAAAAAGTCAAGTAACATTTAAAGACAGACCTATCAGAATTACACCAGACTACTCAACAGAGACTAAAAGCCAGAAGATCCAGGGCAGATGCCATACAGACCCTAATGCCAGCCCAGTCTATTATACCAAGCAAAACTCTCAATTATCATGGAGAAACCAAAATTTTCCATGACAAAACTAAATTTACACAATATCTTTGCACAAATCCAGCCCTACAAAGGATAATAGATAGAAAACTCCAACACAAGAATGGAAATTAAACCCTAGAAAAAGCAAGAAAGTAATGTTCTTTCAAAAAACCCAAAAGACGATAGCCAAACAAACCTAATTCCAAGTATAACAACAAAAGTAACAGGAAGCAACAATCACTTTTCCTTAATGTCTCTTAACATCAACGGACACAATTACCCCAATAAAAAGACATACACCAAGAGACTGGAAACCTAAACAGGACCCAGAATTTTGCTGCATACAGGAAATGCACCTCAGTGTCAAAGAAAGACAGTACCTCAGAATAAAAGGCTGGAAAATAATTTCCAAGCAAAAGGGTCCAAGGAAAAAGCTGTAGAAACAATTCTATTATTGAATAAAATCAACTTTATACCAAAATTATACAAAAAAATAAGGAAGGACACTTCATATTCATCAATCTTGGTAGGAAAAAATCTACCAAGATGAACTCTCAGTTCTGAACATCTATGCTCCAAATGAAAGAGTACCAACATTCATAAAAGAAACTTTAGTAAAGCTCAACGCACACATTGTATCTCACACAATAATAGTGGGAGACTTCAACACCCCACTCTCAGCAACAGACATATGAGGGAAACAAAAACTAAACAGAGACACAGTGAAACTAACAGAAGTTATGAATCAAGTGGATTTGGCAGATATCCATAGAACATTTAATCCTAAAATGAAAGAATATACCTTCTTCTCAGCACCTCAAGGTCCATTCTCCAAAACTGACAGTATAATAGGTCACAAAACAGGCCTCAACAGATACAAGAAGGTTGAAATAATACCATGCATCCTATCAGATCACCATGGACTAAGGCTGGTCTTCAATAATAACAAAAACAATGAAAAGCCCACATATACATGGAAGCTGAACAATTCATTACTCTATGATAACTTGGTCAAGGAAGAAACAAAGAAAGAAATTAAAGGCTTCTTAGAATTTGATGAAAATGAAGATACATCATACCAAAACTTACACAAAACAATGGAAGCAATGCTTAGAGAAAAACTCATAGCTCTGAGTGCATCCAAAAGAAACTGGAGAGCACATACTCTAGCAGCTTCGCAGCACACCTGAAACCTCTAGAAGAAAAAGAAGCAAATACACCAAACAGGAGTAGACAGTAGGAAATAATCAAACTAAGGGTTGAAATCAAAGGAGAAACAAAAAAGAACTGTACAAAGAATCAACAAATCTAGGAGTTAGTTCTTTGAGAAAATCAACAAGATAGATAAACCCTTAACCAGACTAACAAGAGAGCATAGAGACAGTATCCAAATGAACAAAATCAGAAATTCAAAGGTAGACATAACAACAGAAACTTAGGAAATTCAAAAAATTATGAGTTCCTACTGCAAAAGCCTATATTCAACAAAACTGGAAAATCTGGATGAAATAGACAATTTTCTAGACAGATACTGGATCCCAAAGTTAAATAGTGATCAGATAAACCATCTAAACAGTACCATAACATCTAATGAAATAGACAGAGTCATTAAAAGTCTCTCTGACAAATACAGAGGTGAGTGCTCACAGTCAAACCATTGGACAGATCATGGGATCCCAATGGAGGAGTTAGAGAAAGGATTGAAGGATCTGAAGGGGTATGTAACTCCATAGGAAGAACAACAATATCAAACAAGGAGAACCCCAGAGCTCCCAGGGACTAAACTCCCAACCAAACAGTGCACATGAATGGACCCATGGTTCCAACCACACATGTACCAGAAAATGGCATTATCTGGTATTAACAGTAAAAGAGGACCTAGGTCCTATGAAGGTATGATTTCCAAGTGTAGGGGAATTCCAGTGCAGTGAGTTGGGAGTGGGTGAGTGGGAGCGGAATTACCCAAATAGAAACAGGGGGAGGGGGGTTGGATAAGAGGGTTCCAGAGGGAAAACCAGAAAAGGGGATAACATTTGAAATATAAATACGTAAAATATCCAATAAAAAATGCAGGGGAAAGGAATAGAGTTCATGGTACTTCAATTTGTGGAGTTCAGGAGTTTTGACATGGACTGATTTAGTAAGACTGGTTGCAAAGAAAACAAGTTAGACACATGTAAAGACAGAATCAGAGAATAAGCAAGACCCAGAATATTAGTATAGATTGCCAGAGTTTGAGGCCAAGCAGAGTAATTTATTGAGAATCTGAGAGAAGTCAAATCAAATCAGTTAGCATAGAGAAGACTTTGGGACAAAAGAACTGAGTTAAACTAGCCATCCAGTGTTCAAAAAGAACTAGAAAGAATGGCCTTATTCAGCAGTAAGCCTACATAACAATTACATCAAGTAAATAAAGTTAAACTTTCAAAAGTCAAATCAAAAACTTAATTCATTACAAGCAAACTGGTATAATTACATAGATGCTGATGTGACTCTACCCAAAAGATGAAAACACTTCTTCACATACTCATGAGAAAAAAATTGACCTCATGAAGGCTGGATGCCCCAGGGGGTGGGAATTTTGAGGGTGGGGAAGTGGGAGTAGGGGGGTAGGTAGGGGTTATATCAACGGAGAAGATGGAGGAGAGGTGATGGGATAGGGGATTCCTGGGTGGGTGGGGGATAGTATAAGGGGACAACATATGAAATGTAAATAAAACATCCAATAAACAAATAAAAAAAATTATACCCTACTCAAAGATACATATGCTACATGTTTTCTCTCACTTGAGCGTCTTAGCTTAAATCATTTGTTGGCTTTGTTTTTAACTTACATTATATGTGGAAGCGAGATAGCTAAATACTGGTCATTGCCAATGGAGCATGGGCAAAGGGTAATAAAATATGGGTGAAATGAAAGGAGAAAGGAAAATACTGGGTACAGGATTCAAGCAGGTAGTGAAGTTATATGAATGGGAAAGTGGGCAGCGAGATGAAGGCTTAAAGGAACATAAGAAGTTATGTGAGAATGTACATAGGATCTCTACATGAGAATTTCACAGTTCAAATAAAGTGAAGGCTTAAACAAAATACAAGATATATAAGAAGTTATGTGGTATAACACAGCATCCCTTATGGGAATCTCATAGTACAATTGAAAAGTATATAATAAAGGGGAATAATTGCACATGTGTACTATCAAAGAATAGGATGAATATGATAGGAGTGAAAAGTTTAAGCATGGATAGAGAATAAGGAAAAAATAAGTAAGGGGTAATGTTCAATCATATCCTCAATTCTCAGGGATCATCATGAAAGAGTGGGCACAAAGAATATAAGAATCAAAGGAAAATTATGATTCAGAAGACTGGAACACAGAGCATTGAGGTGCAGCAGAGAAAAGAAAAGCTTACCTTGGGGATGAGGTAATTTCTGAACTTAATGTCACAGGTCACTGCATGTAGCAGGTTGGTAGGGATGAGGTCAATGAACCTCTGGACCTCATGAATCATGGCATCTGTATAGGGCATGTGGCTCCTGTCCTGCATGCAAGGGCTGCGATGTTTGCCAATCACACGATCAATCTCTTCCTGGACCTTAGCTGGTTGGTCACAGTAAAAAGCAAGGAAATGGAAAGGAAGTAAAATGCTTATCACAATATTTGACTACATTGTGCATGAAAAAGTGCCTCAATAGAATCGTAAATGCATTTTATGTCCTGGAGTACATTAAGACATGCAGAGATGCTACATATAGATTCATACCACTATCTCATAACTAGCTACTATAATATATCAGCATGTACTTATTATAATAGCAAATAAGATAGAATTAAGTAAATACTTCAAATAGCAAAGCAACACAACCATCATGGCACAGTCCGATGAAGGACAATTAGAAATAAAACTAAATTTTTGTCAAAATAAAATATATTTTAAAACAAACTTTCTGTGTGTGTGTGTGTGTGTGTGTGTGTGTGTGTGAAATTTGATTTAATATGATGCTCAAAATACACCAAGTTCTAACTTAACAGGTGCTTCTGAAATATTACCATATTTGTAAATAGTTAATGTTTCCTATATACCCACTTATATATCTATTATCTTCAGTCATAATAAATAAAAATGTGAGTTACAATTACATCAAATATACTAAATGACATCTACAAATAAATAAAATAAACATACATGCACACACATACACACACGCACACACACACACACACACTTCCTGTTACTTCATTAACAATGTGTTGAATTCCAGGATTTAGTTATTTCAATTTTCATTGTGAGATTCATTGGTGGTATATAAATATTATTTTCTATCATATAAATTATGATTATTTTCTATTAGTAGTAGACATTTTGACTGATGTCTTTTCTATTTAGTTTGTAATCTTATATTTCATGAGTTAGAGTTGCTTCTAAGTACTTAAGTTCATAGCTCTTGGAATAAAAGCTCAGTGGATAAGGGCATCAGACCACAAATTACTTCACATTTGTCCCCCAGTCTCTGTCCATGCATGCAGCATTCTCATGGTAAACACAGAATAGAAAGTTTTGTAGATCATGTGTCCAGAAACATATCCTATAATCTTAGCCTCCTATGTGGGTTGTTCACATACCTGGAGCCCATGACTTCCTTGACCCTGCTTCAGAGAAGTAGATTAAAATATTCTTAAGTGTTTCATGAAGAAAGGAAAAGTTGATACAACACTGAGGTCTAGGCCTACATTTTTGCTTAGCAGTCTCATGGCAAATACTTATATGTTGTTCAGGAGTCTCCCTGAAGGATGTTATATTTATATTCAATCCTAGTGTTCTGAAAATGGATGTCAGTTCCTTGGGTTAGTGGTTTAATTATCTTCACTCTGACGTGTACTTGGAAATTTCTATTAAGATTATACAATGTAGATACCTTTAAGTTACTAACTTTCTTAAAAGATAAATCTTGCCAATGAAATTCATAAGCCAATTGGAGAAAGGTGCTCTGTTCCTATCAATTTTGAGTCTAGAACACAATGATTCTAACCCCACATTGTCCCTATATATTACCCTTTCTCTGTCAACAACTGGAAATCTTTGAATACAGGGCTTCTTACACTCATTTTTTAAAGAGCAATTCTGTCTTCTTCCATAGGGGAACTTCAGTCACTATAGAATTGTGGAGAGGAAGGGGGCCCTGGAAATGAGAAACTCTTTCTATAACCCTTTTATAGCTCTATGTTGATTCCTTATTGTTTTTAATTGAGATCCATACTGTGATGGTAGAAATTCAGCTTACATATATGACATCTATGTTACAGTGTCATCTTCCCTACTCCATTTTTCCTCATGCCAAACTACACCATTCTATTTCAGTAGTTTTGTGAAGCCCTCTTTGTCATTTGCAATTTTCCTTTTCTCTTACCTTTTATTTACTAGTTCTCATTCATGTTTATGCTAGTGTCACTTCAATGTAAATTATATGTGCTAAAACATTAAATGTGTTTTGAAGTAACTTTTAGGTTGAAACATTCAGATGCTGTCCCCTGGAGACACATTCCATTTTGAAGAGATAACAGAGGAGACCACCTCTGCTTTGGAAGAAAGTAAGAGAGTCCTCATGATTGCTGTATTTATTCTGGTGACAATAATATAAGAATAGAGTCTCCCCCACCTTGTTATTTTCTTTGTTGCTATGTCCAGATGTTATACTGATGAAAACATTAAAACTGCATACATACCATGTATGTGGATGTAAGATTTAATCTATCTGATCAAATAAGTGTCATAGGAAAACATTTTATAGCCAGTAATATATTGTTTCTTACATTTTAAGTGAACTAATATTCATAAGCATAGAATATATTTTAATAAATTCTGTAAAAACAAAAAATAAAAGTACATTTCTACAATATTATTTTTAAATAAATGCTGTTGGCACAACTGAAGGAAATGTTTTCAACAGAAGTAACATGGAAATAGACTTTTGAAATAGTAACATTCCTTTTTCTACAACTATTGCCTATATGGAAATAACTTTCTCATGAATTGATTTATTTTCACTCCTGAGATTGGATATTATCTCAGGTACGCTCAGGAAATTCCAGGATTTGTGCTTAAGTTTCAGTAAGTAACTTTTAACCTTGTACATCAGAATTAAATTTATTAGAATAAAAGTAAGTGCAACAACTTACCTGCATTGAAAACCTAATTTGGGAACTAAATGTACGAGCAAGACAAGCCAAAGAAAGCTGTCAGTCACAGATTGTCTTCCAAGGAAGGCAATCCTTGTGTCTTCCAGACACTTATCCGTATTTGATTGCTTTTCCTACTTCTACAGTTTCTTCGTTTCTCTTGTTCATCCTAGTCTTTGTGCCCAGTAGCACAGAAGATAAGGACTGCGACTTCTCTAACAATAATAAACAGTACACTAACAATGTCTTCCCAGCATCCTACAAGAATGCTGGGGATGCTATGGTTCACCAACTGTGCCCTTACCTGTGACTTCTGGATACTTCATCAGGAGCAAGAGAGCATATCTCAGTGTTGTGCTTGTTGTCTCCGTCCCAGCACCAAACAAATCAGTCACAGTGATTGATAAGTTTTCAAGTGTAAACTCCGAGTGTTGATTGTGGCTTTCCTAAGAATTGTTAGATGTAGCTATCTGGTAACTGTTTACTAGCATCTATGACAACAATGACTCTACAATATAACACCACTTTCTATTGCTGCCAACACAGAACTTGAAAACATAGTTCCAGAAGAGATTAACCCAGCATTGCAGAGACTGATACAGAGGGTCTAAATTTCATTTTCTACACTTTTTTTTTTTTTACTTTAACACATGGATACTCTACACCTAAATTTGTACAATGCATGACCTTTAAGATTTAAAAATATGTAAACAAGATTTTTGTTCATTCATTAAAAACAAATGTCCATATGCTGAATATAGTGAGAAGAAAATCAAAGACATTTGACTCTAACAATTTGGGAGTTCTCTGTTATACTATGAGTGGTCTGTAATCCAGACTAGTTGCACTGGAGATAAATCATCCTATTCTTTCTTTAAGAGATTCATAATACACATTTAATCAATAAAATTAGGAAAGTGGGGAAACATTGTGCTAGATGTTACTGGCTTATATTACAAACTATTATTTATTTCTTTGTTCAAAAATTTCATGGACTCAGTATTACTGAAGATTTATAATAAATTTGGACTTGTATAAAGGATGAAAGAACAAACATCTAGAAGGAATAGGAAAAAAATAATAGGCTCACAAAGTTGAGATGACATGACAGCGTTCCATATGGGAATCAACTAGGAACATAGTATAGATAGAAAAGAATAAATGGACCATAGAAACTGGGGAGAAAATAAGGCATGAAGACAGGTTGAAGACACAGAAAGGGCTCAAATGGGATGGAGAGAGTATACATAGTGCAATTGCCAATAATGAGGAATAAAGCTGAGCAGATAGTATATCATAGGGATATCATCATGTTATAGCTATGGATTCTTAGTCAGTATATCATTATTCATATACCCTAATTTAAAAATTGATAACACTAGAGTGTCTAATACTGTGTGATAACACTATTAACACTATTAAAATAACTTTTCCTTTTTTGGTATCTGCTAAACAGAGACACACATCTCCATTTATCATATTACTTCAGGTAGTTGTCCTTTTTCCTGGAATTTATTTTATTTTACTTTTCTGGTTGATAGTTCAAGAAAATCATGAGAAGTCATATATTCCCATTTTTTTCTTACTTATTACAGTGGACCTAATACAGTAGGCCAGACCAGGGAAAATAACTGGGAAAGACTAGTAAAAACATGCCTTCTTCAATTTTAATTCTCTATTCCAGATACCAAAGTATGGCATGAAAGACAAATCAGACCCTGCGTCTGTGCTTACGGATATATTTTTATGATACCAAATCACATCCAGTTGTCTATTTTTTTTTAGCTAGAAATATGGCACCAAATGATTATGGCTGTATGTTCTTTCTATGAAAACTAAAATATCCACTAGGTGACCCTACACAAAAAAACTTTACAAGTCTGTTCTCTACTGTAATAATACAGTTTTATCTCTTTCAGCTCTTTTGTTACTCATTTTACTTTCTAGTCACTGAATGTTGTACAACAGAAAATAACTATGTGCTCTAGATATCCAGTTTTCTAAGTCCTTATGACAGTGTATCTGCATCAAAATTTGGAGTCTAGAAGCTGTTCATATATGATGCTTCCTGATTTCATTGTCAATGAAATCCAAGAATTTAAATGATTTAAATGATCCATGTGATCTTCATTGGTTTCATCTTAAATATTTTTAGAAGTCTTTCTTCCTCTTAGTTTACATTCAAGACCAGAAGATATTGGTGTTCAAAGGTCAACATTTGAACTCAAAGCAATCATTTCAAAGAAGCTTTTAAATGATATTGAGCTTCCACAGTTAAGTTAAAATGATCATATATACAGGCACATATTCCACATAATTAGTAGTTTTCTTCTGCAAATAATAAAGTGACTACCTTACCTTGGCATTTTTTCCAAACAAAATTAATTTGTGATCCATAAGTGTTCAGTATAAAGTTTTAGCAGCAGTAAAGATAGTGAAACTGACTTACATTTGCTTTCACGTAGGTTAATTTGGTTGAGTAGTTTTCTAGTTCATTTTCCATCTAAATCTCTACTATTCTGCATGTTTCCTAATTGACTCAGATTTATCTCACTGAATATAGAAAGTAATCTTGCTCACTACAGCTTGTACTGAGTTGTTTAACTCTTGCTCTCTGTGGGTCTTAATCCAGAATAGCTTCGACTTCCACTCAGATCCATAGTTTCCAACACAAAAGATTAAGAATCTCCTCCCTTACCTGTGAACCTTACCCAGAGTCAGATCCCATCTCTACTCTGAACCTGGGACCTCTGAGCTTTATCCCTGGTTAGATCAAGTCATCATCCTAGATCTGCACTGGTGCAATATATGTATGATTATATTTCAAGGTACCTAACTCCAATCTGATTAGTTTTAAAGCCAGCAGCAGGGAATTTCACATCCAGAGATGTGTTCCTGGTTAAAATCCCATGGATGGAGAGGTCAGAGGATATAGGTTACAACTTACTGATGTAATTTTGTTAATGGTCTAATTGTCCAGCTGCTGTGTAAATGTTTATGTGTATCACCATCAACCTCTGATGTTATAAATTTAGGTCCATAAAACTTCTTTTTGCAGATTAAAAGTCTATCCAGAGATGTGAAAATCATAAAAGTATGAAAAATAAGAGACCTAGTGCTCAGCCCTAAACCTAATATCTTTATCAACCCAATCTCCCTGATAAGGTCGGTAAGAACAAGAGGATGGGAAAGAGAGCAGTAAAGGGCGACCTTCTGCATGTGACACAGACCTGAATAAAATCAGGCCACTAAAACTTACGGCAGTGATTGAGGAAGGGCTATTCTGGACATATTTCCTTTTACTGAAAAGCTATTGGCAAATGACAACTAATGGAAAAAGAGAACATTTCTTTTGAATATATGGCTACTGAGGATTTCCCATGATGTAGTGTATGACTCAATGCAAATTAGTGGAAAATGAACTATAGTTATTGAGTATTGAAAGAAAGAAACAAACAAAGAAGGAAGAAACAAAGAAAGAAACAGAGAGAGAGAGAGAGAGAGAGAGAGAG
>NW_021613310.1:0-1233 GCF_004785775.1 Grammomys surdaster | reverse complement strand
TTTAAAGTCTTAGAAGGGCAGAAGCATCCCCTGCCTAGTGCTGGGGTCTCAGCTGTGTCAGTGACTCACCTGTAGGAATTGTTCTCTTCAATCAGCTCCTTGCAATTCTCCATGGCATCACCTATCCAGTTGGTCATTTTCTGCATGCCCATCATTGCCTTCTCATGTTGTAAATGACGCATCCTGAATTTAACATTCAGCCTGTCATAGGGTGTGGACCAAGGAGAAAATAACCCTATGAGCTAAGGATTCAAGAATTGCATGAATTCAGGCTGTATCCTGGACTACCCCAGCCTGGTACATGCCATACCCTTGCTACTTTGACCTGGGTCCTCTGGCTCCATATTAAACTTATCATGCTGGGCAAGGGACAGTAGAACCCTGGGAATAGACAAACATAGCTGACACTCAAGAGATCTCAGAGTGGACATGACAGAACAGATTAGTTCTTTAAGAATTTTCCATGAGTCTGTGCCTCAAGCATATGTAACAAACATCAACGATGACTTCTGTTTTGTTTCTTTTTTTCTTACATTTGATACTTTATTTACATGTCACATGCTATCCTCTTTCCTGGATTCCCCACTGAACACACCCTGTACCATCCCCTAGTACTTGCTTTTAAGCATGTGTCTCCTCCACCCACCCACCCATTTCTACTTCCCACCCTGTCATTCCCCTACACTGGGGCATTGAGCTTTCACAGGACCAAGGGCCTCTGCTCCCATTGATGTCCCACAAGGGCATCCTCTGCTACATATGCAGGTGGAGCCATGGCTCCCTCCGTGTGTACACATAGGTTTGTGGTTCAGTCCCTGGGAGCTAAGGGGGTCTGATTGGTTCCTTTGTTGTTCCTCCAATGGGGTTGAAAACTCCTTCAGCTCCCTGAGTACTTTCCCTAACACCTCCATTGGTGACCCCATTTTCTCAGTGCAATGGCTGGCTGCCAGTATCCTTCTCTGTATTTGTCAGGCTCTCGCAGATCCTCTCAGGAGACAGCTATATCAGACTCCTGTCAGAAAATGTTCTTGGCATCAACAATAGTGTCTGGGTTGGGTAACTGTATGTGGGATGAATCCTCAGGTGGGGCAGTTCATGGATGGCCTTTTCTTCAGTCTCTGCTCCACAATTTTTCTCTGTATCTCCTTCCATGGGTATTTTGTTCTGCCTTCTAAGAAGGACCAATGTATCGACACTTTGGTCTTCATTCTTCTTGAGCTTCATCTGGTATGT
>NW_021613309.1:0-3125 GCF_004785775.1 Grammomys surdaster | reverse complement strand
TTCCCTAGATACCAAGATATGGTGGGTTAAATAAGGGAGTGTTTTCTTCACACTGTAAAATAGCAATATTTTTTGTAATCAGTATGCTATATAAATATTTGTAGGTTAATAAAAATAATGTGTAGGTCAATACAAACCACTTCAATTGTTTCAAAGTTCAAAACAAACAGATATGGGGGATAATTTACTGAGTAGTAATCTGCATTCAGCTTCTTCTGTTTTGTTCTCTGAACTTTTCCACTTCAGAATCACATCCATTTGTAGCTCTTTTAAAGGAACTAACTCACTTTCCTCTTCTCTAGCATCCGAATAAGACAGCCTGGCTTCCCTTGCTACTTTAATATCCTATCGTGCTCCTGATGGTAGATTAACTTACACCATAATTTATTTTTATCACATACTGCATGCATTAGTTTCTTTTAAATTCACTTCTAATTATAACTAACATATAAATACCAGTAGAAAGATGTCATGTGCCAATTATACTTACTACATAACAATATGTAGAAAAGTAAATACTCCTATTTTTTGCAATGTAATATGAAAACTCATGTAAGTTAAAACTATATGGGATTTAATATTATCAATTTCAACTGGCTTTTCTGTTTCTTGATATTATTTAGTGATCAAGAACTAAAATGACCATTTGATTGCGAAGAAAAAAAAAACAAGCAGAAAGTGGTCAAAGGTTGAAATTGAACTTGAGTTTGCTCTAAGGTTAAGAGTGATACTGCAGGACAATTTCATATCGAATTTACACAGGACGGTAGCACTACGCTGTGTTAATCATAGAATATCCCTTAGGCTCCCAGTCGGCAGTTAATATCTTCTAGAGAGACTGTGTGGACAGCACCTAGAGGGAGACTTGGGCCTGTGTCAGTGTTCCACATCTCTCCCACAATGCTCTTCTTCTAACAATCTCACTCTACCACTGTTAGCTAGACTTTACAGATTGACAGCAAAAGAACTTTATAGGAAATCATCAAAACTGTGAGGTGTAGACTCAGTCACTCCCACAGATCCTGCTCTCCCAAGTCTCATCACAGCTGAGATTCATGCTAAAACTGACACCTAGCTCTTTTCTTTTATGCCCAAGAAAGGTGAGACAAAGCAAGTAAATGCCGAGAAGAATATTCAGGAAAATACATTCAAATAGATTTTTATATTGGACACTTACTGTCGGTATGTTACAATGGACTAAAGTCAACCACAGTTTGAAGCACACAGTGACCATTAAAGACTCTTTAGCAGAAATCAGTCTGATGTCTTGGCAGCTCTCCTATATACTGCTTCTTCACTTGATGGATTATTTCTCATAAGGACAATGAACAAAACAAAATGCTCATCATTTCAAACAGTACTTTTTTTTTATCATAAGATGTCAAATGCTTGGTAAGCAATCAAAATGAAGCTCACAATTTTGTTTTTTTTTTTAAACAGTAAATAGCCCACACTCATCATCACTAATGTCTACTGATGATCTTTTGACAGAAATTTTACCTATCTTGGCTAGAACTATGAACTATGACTATAGAACTATTGACTATGACCTTCATCATACATTTGATGAGGTCCTTTCTGACTTCACTGTTGCCACTCAAGGCTGGATAATGTTGCTCAATAAGACAAAATCCCAAAGAATGCTTTCAAGAATGGAAGAATCATTTTGCCTAATCATGCACAGTTGTGTTTAGTGATGTTGCTTAATTCTCTATTAGTTTTAGTCATGCAGGACCGACATCATTTGAAAAGTAAGACATAAAAGCAGAACAATGAAGGCCAGAAAGGGCTAAGACAATCTCCCAATTTTCTGAATCCAAGTTACCCATACCCTGACAGAAAAATGTGATTAGTAATCACTTCCTTTTAATTTTTTTCATACAATATATTCTGATCATGATTTCTACTCCCTAAAATCCTCCCATATCCTTGTCAGATGTATGGTAAATATACTTTATAATTGAAAGCAACTTGTTAATGTGCTGGAGAATAGATAGTTTTAATAATATGAACTTCCCCAACCTCACTACTGACAGCAACTTGACCATATTCTTAGTCATTGCAGACAGTGCACCACTAACATTTCCTGACCACTGAAAAGAAACAGCTTTAGAATCACAACTGAAATATGCATTCAATCTGGAGATCCTACTCTGCCACTCTTCCTGGTGACAAAACATGGAATTACAGAATCAAGATGTTTCTGATTTTCATGTACTTCCTAAGAAGGTGTACATACAGTTTTAGGGTCATGAAACAAAATTGAAATTGAGATATGAAAACATCTATTAATGAAAGAATTCACATGATCCTGCAGCTTAGTTTCTCAAATCTTTTGTATTGCTACATTATGTCAAGAAATTCTTGCAATACCATGATACAACTCACAGACCATATGAAGCTCATAAAGAAGAAAGATCAAAGTGTGGGTGCTTCTGTCCTTCTTAGAAAGAGTAACAAAATACTCATAAGTGCAAATATGGAGATAAAGTGTGGGACAGAAACTGAAGGAGGGGCCATCTAGACGTTCTACCTTGGTACCATCCCATGTGCAGTCACCAAAGGTAGACACTGATGTGGATGCCAGGAAGTGCATGCTGACAGGAACTTGATATAGCTGTCTCCTTAGAGGTCTGTAAGAGCCTGACATATACAGAGACAGATGCTCACAGCTAACCATAGAACTGATCATGGGGTTCCCAATGGAGGAGTGAGAGAGAAGACTGAAGGAGCTGAAGGGGTTTGCAGCCCCATGGGGAGAGCAAGAATACCAACCAACCAGAGCTCCCAGGGTCTAAACCACCAGCCTGGGAGCACATAGGGAGGGATCCTTGGCTCCAGTTGTATATGTAAGGCAGGATGGCCTTGTTGGCCATAGGTGGGAGAGGAGAGATCCTTGGTCCTGTGAAGGCTGGATGTCCCAGTGGGGGGTGATTTGAGGGTGGGGAGGTAGAGTGGGTGGATAGGTAGGGGTACATCCTCATAGAAGCAGGAGGAGGTGGGATGGGATGGGGGTTCCTGGGTGGGTGGGGAATGAGGAAAGGGGATAACGTCTGAAATGTAAATAAAATATCCAATAAGAAAGAAAGAAAGAAAGAAAGAAAGAAAGAAAGAAAGAAAGAAAG
>NW_021613308.1:0-1974 GCF_004785775.1 Grammomys surdaster | reverse complement strand
GCTTGTGGCTGGCAAATATATCCACTTCCTGGTACATTGTCTAGGGTAGAAGGGCCTCTCTGTTTACAAGATGATGTATGCCATGGTCCTGTGAGAAATGCATTTCTCTGTCCACCAGCAAGCCGTCCTTTCATGAGCACTGAGCATCTCCAGAAGTCCACCCTGTCACTGCCCTTAAGTCATATCATTATTTAATAACCAATTCTGTCAATATCATTATTTAATAATCAATTATGTAATAACCTATTCTGTCAATATCTTTATTTAAAAACAAATTCTGTCAGTATCCTTATTGAATAACCAGTTCTGTCAATATCTTTATTTAAAAACAGTTTCTGTCAATATCTTTATTTAATAACCAATTCTGTCTATATCTTTTTTTAATAAACATTTCTGTCAATATCATTATTTGATAACCAACTTTGTCAATAACTTTATTTAATAATCAATTCTGTAATAAGCAGTTCTGTCTATGTCTTTATTTAAAACCAATTCTGTAAATATCTTTATATAAAAATCAATTCTGTAATATCCAATTCTGTCAATATATTTATTTAATAACCAATTCTGTCAGTATCTTTATTTAGAAATCAATTCAGTCTATATCTTTATTTAATAACCAATTCTGTCAATATCTTTATTTAAAAAGCAATTCTGTCAAAATTTTTATTTAATAAAACATTCTGTCAATATTTTTATTTAAAACCTCTTCTGTCAACATCTTTATTTAATAACCAATTCTGTCAATATCTTTATTTTAAAACCATCTCTGTCAATATCTTTTTTTAAAAAACAGTTCTGTCAATATCTTTATTTAATAAACAATTCTCTCTCTCTCAATATGTTTATTTAATAAACAATTCTCTGAATGTATTTATTTAATAACCAGTACTGTCAATATCTTTATTTAATAACCAATTCTGTCAATATCTTTATTTAATAATTCTGTAATAAGCAGTTCTGTCAATGTCTTTATTTTAAAACCAATTCTGTAAATATCTTTATTTACTAATCAACTCTGTAATAACCAATTCTGTCAATATCTTTAGTTAATCACCAATTCTGTCAATATATTTATTTAATAACCAATTCTGTCAATATCTTCATTTAAAAGTCAATTCTGTCAACATTTTAATTTAAACACCAATTCTGTCAATATCTTTATGTAGAAATCAATTCTGTCAATATCTATATCTTATAATCAGTTCTGAAATAACCAATACTGTCAATATTTTTATTAAACAACCAATTCGGTCAATAACTTTATTTAATAACCAATTCTGTCAATATCTTTATTTAAAAACCAATTCTGTCAATATCTTTATTTAATAAACAATTATGTCAGTATCTTTATTTAATAAATAGTTCTGTCAATATATTTATTTAAAAACCATTTCTGTCAATATTTTATTTAATAACCAATTCTGTCAACATTTTTATTTAAAAACCTGTTCTGTCAATATCTTTATTTAATAACCAATTATGTCAATATCTTTATATAATAATCAATTTTGTAATAACCAATTCTGTCAATATCTTTATTTAACAACCAATTCTTTCAATTTCTTTATTTAATAAACAATTCTGTCAATATCTTTATTTAAAAACCCAGTCTGTCAATATCTTTATTTAAAAACCAATTCTGTCAATTTCACTATTTAATAACCAATTTTGTAACAACCAATTCTGTCAATATCTTTATTTCAAACCCAATTCTGTCAATATCTTTTTTTATAAATAAGTTTGTCAATATCTTTATTTAATAATCAGTTTTGTCAATATTTTTATTTAATAACCAATTATGTCAATATCTTTATTTAATAATCAATTATGTAGAAACGAATTCTGTCAATAACTTTATTTAAAACGAATTCTGACAATATATTGTTTCAATAACCAATTCTGACAATGTCTTTATTTAATAAATATTTTGTCAGTATCTTTATTTACTAACCAATTTTGTCAATAACTTTA
>NW_021613307.1:0-2380 GCF_004785775.1 Grammomys surdaster | reverse complement strand
AATTGACCGGCAGCTAGCTGTCATGCCCTAATAAACAACCTCGCAAATTGCTCTGGTACGTGGTGTCTCGAGCAGATTACTGGGGGTCGCGGCTTTCTGAGACTTGAGAGAGGGTCTCCTCTCTCAGGAGGTCTTCACAACCAAAGAAAATATTACTTATTTTCTTCTCTCCCTGAACTGCATCTTCAAGGATGGGTTTCTGTGCTTCAAGAGTTTCTTGGAAAAGATGTTGAAGGTGTTAGTTAATACAAACTTATTCTGATAGGAAATGTACATTCATCTGTACATTAGATTTGTACATGAGCTAGAAAACAGTGCATGCTAACACCAGGGAAGCACATGTACATGTTAATAAACTAATAATAAAACTGGTAGTGTAGTTTAATTTGAATAAAAATCATGCTCTCTACTTGTTAGTTTTACTACAGCTTAACTTTTATTGAACATACTTTTCTAACTAACCTATGTCCCTCCTTTTTTTGGTGCCATATCTCAGGGTATATTTTACCAAAGGGACTATGTAACATTTCCTGTCCAGTAGAGGATGTGTAGATGAAATCAGTGGAAAAGAAAATTGAAAATTGAAATTTGAAAATTGAAGACCTGCTATATTCATAGAAGTTATTTTTCAAGAACAAACACAGTTAAGAGGTATTAGAAAATAAAGACATTATGGAATTCTAAGTCATTTGTTAGCAATTTCTGTGAAGTGACATCATTTTGTTTAGTTTAATCTCTTTTTACTTCATTTTGTCTAGGCCCCGGAACATTAATTTAGAATTTAAGGTTATTGCAAAATCTACCACCTTGAGCAGACTATATTCCCCTTTGTTTCTAGGGCATTAACAATCAATGAGACAGCGATCGTCAAGATTCAAGGAAAGAAGAACATGTGTTGTTTCTGGTTTGGATTGCCTGACTGCACCATGCTGTACTGAGTCTCCATTGTCTTTTACTTTCTGCATGCAACAACAAAGGATTAGCAGTAACCTATAGGTCTTAACAGTGGAAAGCTGGTAAACACACCACAGAATGTGAATATCATACAATAAGGTTTAGCTATAAAAACAGCAGAGATCATCCTGCAGTCTTCCGTTGTAATGAAAGGACCCACAGGCCAAAACTGGGCCAAATTTCATTCTTGCTTAGGTTGCCAACCATTTTATGGATTGTTTTCTATGAGTTTCCTCTCACTTTTAAGACTTTGATAATTTTAATGCTAGTGACAGTCTTGTTGTTGTTTATTAGATGGCTTGGTTTGGGTTTTGAGACATGGCCAGGCTGGTCTAGAATTCAGTTAGGAGATCAACCTTGTCTTGAACTCACAGAGTCTCAGTGCTGCTGCCTTCTGAGAGCTGGAATTAAAGGCTCACACCACCATGCAGTCATTCATTCCCTTTGTTCTTGCCTGTGGGTGTTATGTGAGTAAATGCTGAGTTCCTCCCTGTGCATCTCTGAAATGATAACAAATAAACAGATGGGAATAGATACATAAAATGGAACTAGAATTGTTGAGGGCCTTCGGCCACAGTCGACCGGGTTCACCTGAAAGAGAGGCTGGGAAGGGATAGGAGGGCGGGAAGAGATGAAGCCAGGACAAAGGTTTCTGATCGAGGCTCAATGCTTTAATGTTCAGCTTTTAATTTAAAGGGGATTACCCACCCCCACCTTCAGAGTTCCTTCTTGCTTCTCTGTGTAGCCATAGCTGTCCTGGAACTCACTCTGTAGACCAGGCTGGCCTCTAACTCAGAAATCCACCTGCCTCTGCCTCTGAAGTCCTGGGATTAAATGCTTGCCCACCACTGCCCGGCAAAGTAAAAAATTTAAGGAAATTCATAAACCTTAGGAAATCAAAGCAGTCATTAGAACTCTTTCACCAAAATAAAATATCCAGGACCAAATGGTTTTAGCACAGAATTCTACCAGACTTGGAAAGAAAAATGAATACTAATAGTTTTCAAATCATTCCACAAAATAGAAACAGAAGGATCATTGCCAAACATATCCTATGAGACCACGGTCAATCAGTATTGTATTAACGGCATTCCCTCTACTCCTTTTCAAAGTCCTTTTCAGTTACTTTTACCTATAAAAAAATCAATTATGTGTATGATCTTTTAAATTTCATTTTCTTTAAATATATCAGTTTTGTCATCTTCTCTGTTTCTACTCTCCAATGTTTCTGGTCATTATGAATTTATTGTGTGTTTCTCAAGTGCTATTGATTTATAATTTTGTTTAGAGCAATGTCTCCTATAGCTCAGGCTTGCCTCACACTATGTAATTGCAAATTGCTTTGAACACCTAATCCTTCCTCAGCTGCCCAGTGCTTGACAGATAGTCCTGCAACTCTTTCCATACTGGTCAAAGAGAAGGAAAA
>NW_021613306.1:0-1080 GCF_004785775.1 Grammomys surdaster | reverse complement strand
TATTTAAAAACCAATTCTGTCAATATCTTTAGTTAATAACCAGTTATTTCAATATCTGTATATAGTAACCAGTTCTGTCTGTCAATATCTTTATTTAGTAACCAATTTAGTCAATATCTTTTTTAACAACCAATTCTGTCAATATCTTTATTTAATGAACAATTCTGTCAATATTTTATTTAAAAACTAATTCTGTCAATATTTTTGTTTAATAACCAATTCTGTGAGTATCTTTATTTAATATCCAGTTCTGTCTGTCAATATCTTTATTTAATAATCATTTCTGCAATTATCTTTTTTAATAACCAATTCTGTCAATATATTTATTTTAATTAAAATTCTGTCAATATATTTAAAAACCAATTCTGTCAATATCTTTATTTAATAACCAATTCTGTCAATATATTTATGTAATAATCAATTCTGTAATAAACAATTCTGTCAATATCTTTATTTAAAAACCAATTCTGTCAATATCTTTATTTAAAAACCAATTCTGTCAATATCTTTATTTAATAAACTATTCTGTCAATATCTTTATTTAAAAACCAGTTCTGTCAAAATCTTTATTTAATAACAAATTCTGTCAATATTTTTATTTAAAAACCAACTCTGTCAACCTCTTTATTTAATAACCAATTCTGTCAATATGTTTATTAATCCATTCTGTCAATATATTTATTTAAAAACCAATTCTGTCAATATTTTATTTAAAGACCAATTACGTCAATATCTTTATTTAATAAACAATTCTGTCAATATCTTTATTTAATAAAAAATTTTGTCAATATCTTTATTTAATAACAAATTTTGTCAATATCTTTCTTTTAAAACCCTTTTTTGTCAGTATCTTTACATTATAATCAATTCTGTATAACCAATTCTGTGAATATCTTTATTTAAAAACCAATTCTGTCAATATCTTTATTTAATAAACAATTCTGTAAATATCATTATTTAATAAACAATTCTGTCAATATTTTATTTAATAACCAGTTCTGTGAATATCTTTATTTAATAACCAATCCTGTCTATATCTTTTTTAATAATCAGTTATGTAATACACAATTATGTCTATAT
>NW_021613305.1:0-1065 GCF_004785775.1 Grammomys surdaster | reverse complement strand
AAATATATGGAATTTGGAGAACAGACTCCTACCACAGCAATCACAAAAGAAAGAATACCAAGGTATGCAATGCACAGCATCCACTAATTTTAAGATGTGGTATGGATGCCTCAGAGATAAAGAAACCAAGATCTCCCTGATGTAGATGTCCAGCTCTCTTAATCACAGGAAAGTACTTCCCTTCAGGGAGAGTTAGGTTGTGATGAAGCCACAGTTCTGTAGTCTCCATGATAGGTTATAGAGGCTAACCCATGAAAGGGATCTTCACTGGAATACACAGTGAGTCCTGTGCAGCAAATACTTCCCAGCAGTCTATCGTGTCCTTAATACCGAAAACCCGTGATTCCGATTATTTTCTCAAAGCTAGCATGAAATAGCAGGGGCTATTTCTCCTGTATCCTCATTTCTTTTCACCACAGAATTGGTGCAAAAATATTGAATTGCCAACTCATGGTTAAATAAAACATAAATAAACAGAGTTTCAGAGTCAATACATTACTCAAAACTGGAAAAAAATCTAGGAAGCTGCAGCTATGCATGAAAATAAAACAAAATGTTCATTAGATATATTAGAGTTGAGTATTGTGAAACCCAAACAAGAAGAATGTATCTTACAAGTTAGTTGGAGACCAAAACCAGAACAATACATCTTGGAAGTCAGTGGGAGTGCAAAGCAGGAACAATAAACCTTGAAGGTTAAGGGTTCTGTTTGCAGTTAAGACAGTCAAGAATATGTTCCTGACTAACCTGTGTTAAATCCTTGCAAGTTAAGGTTTCTATTTGTAATGAAAAAGTTCCTGTTTCTCCTGTATTAAATCCTCGCAAGTTAAGGTTTCCATTTGTAATTAAGAATAAGCTCCTTGTTTCTTAGATCCAATGTTAACTGCAAAGCAGGTTTTCAACCTACAATAAACTTGTGAGCCCATTCTCATAATGTAATCCTTACCTTTGGCTTTCCCTTTCATTGTATCATCCTAATAATCTGTAACAGCCTACTCTTTGCCCAGGTAACACCTATGTCTCCAACAAAAGAGACTTCAAGAGGCTGACAGGGGTTACTCTCTC
>NW_021613304.1:0-2606 GCF_004785775.1 Grammomys surdaster | reverse complement strand
CTAATTAACTATTATCCATGAATTCTCAACGTTGATTATTCATGTTCATTTATTTCTGACTTACTATTATCTATGACTGATGACTATTGATATTTCAGGTTTATTTTTTTCCGATTTACTATTAAATATTACTGATGACTATTGATTATTCATGTTCATTTATATCTGATTTCCTTTTATCCATTAAATGTGAATATTGATTATTCATGTTTACTTATTTCTGATTTATTATCATCAACAATTAGTGAATATTGATTATTCATGTTCATTTATTTTTGACTTAGTATTATCTATGACTGATGACTATTGATATTTCAACTTTTTTTTCTGGTTTACAATTAACTATGACTCATGACAATTGATTATTCATGTTCATTTATATCTGATTTACTATTATAAACGATTGTGAATATTGACTATTCCTCTTCATTTATTTCTGACTTACTCTTATCTACGACTGATGACTATTGATATTTCAGCTTTATTTATTTCTGATTTCCTTTTAACTATGAATGATTACTATTGATTATTCATGTTCATTTTTTCAGATTTACCATTATCCACGAATGGTGAATATGGATTATTCATGTTCATTTATTTCTGATTTATTTTTATCAACGATTGATGAATATTCCTAACAAAATAGAAAAATGAATTACCCAGACCCAATTCTCATATGGGGCTGAGACTTGATATATCTTTTTTATTCCAAGAAGACTTGGCTTGATGCCTGCCAGAAAGATTAGTAAAACAAATAGACACTTCCACAAAGCCAGGCCAAATATAGATAAATAACAATTGACATCCAGGGAAGAGAGATCTCCCTGAGAATTCCCTTCTTTTATCATTTCCAGATAAAAAGGGGCCACCCATGGTGTTTGCTCTGGGAGGATCTAATCCCAATGCTGGCCCCTGGGCTTGCACTCCTCAGAACTTCAAGGGGCCATTGAGAAGGACATGGAACAGCTAAAACCTGGTATCAGTAATCTGGAATAATTCCTCATTTCGTTGTCTGAAAGGCTCACCCCAAAACAAAGAGAGCTGGATCTGCATTTCCTTCAGCAAGGGGGACTCTGTGCTGCCCTCAAGGAGGAATGCTGTCTTATACTGACCACGCCGGGGTAGTTAGAGAAAGTATAACCAACGTCAGAGAGAGATTAAAATGGCAAGAGAAACAGTGAGAACAAGAAGAAGGGTGGCTTAAAAACTGGTTCTCTGTATATATAATGTAATATTATGTATATATATACATATATGTATATATAATGTAATATTATGTAATATATAATATATAATGTAACATTATATATTACATATACTACATATATATTCTCTCTATATATACAAATACAACATATATATTATATAATATATGTATATGTATATATGTATAAATGTATGTATAATGTAATATTATGAAATATATAATATATAATGTAACATTATATTTTACATATACTACACATATTCTATATATATTATATATGTTAGTTAGAGAAAGTATAACCAACGTCAGAGAGAGATTAAAATGGCAAGAGAAACAGTGAGAACAAGAAGAAGGGTGGCTTAAAAAACTGGTTCTCTGTATATATAATGTAATATTATGCATATATATGCATATATGTATATATATGTATATATAATGTAATATAATGTAATATATAATATATAATTTAACATTATATATTACATATACTACATATATATTCTCTCTATATATACATATACAACATATATATTATATAATATATGTATATGTATATATGTATATATAATGTAATATTATGCAATATATAATATATAATGTAACATTATATATTACATATACTACATATATTCTATATATATACATATATATAATATATGCTGTATATTATGTATATATGTATATATAATGTAATATTATGCAATATATAATATATAATGTAACATCATATATTACATATACTACATATATATTATATATATATATATACAACATATATAATACATATTGCATAATATACAATGTAATATTATGTAATATATATAAATATATATTGTAAATATATCTCATATATATTATACAGTTAATCATTATGTATAATATGTACACATACTTTTCACTCACATTTATTGATAAGAGATTTTTCATATAATACATAATGTTTTTCAGTTTTATAAATTATATATTATACTTTAAAGAAATAATATTTCGCATATATATACATATATGAAACAACGTACATGCTTATCAGTTTGGCTTAGGTGGGTGGCATCCTTTGTTATCGCTTTTGAACATCTAATCAATAAAACGTGATATCCAATAATAGCGCGCTTTTTCAAGCACACATCAGAGTTCACGTGTAGTATAAAATACTCTATCATCAAAATACCGTGTTATATGAAATAGTATAACGTCCGAATGTTCGTTTCTTCGTTTTTTTCACCCAAATTTAGGACGTTAACTTCTAAATGTGGTTTAAAATTATATTTAAATAATTTCAAATAATCTTAATTTTATTTTGCACCTTAACTTCTAAATGTATTTCTAAGTAATTTAAAAATAATTTTTAAATAATTTTAAATAGAATTAAATAATTTTAAATAATTTTATGTCAATGTCT
>NW_021613303.1:0-6461 GCF_004785775.1 Grammomys surdaster | reverse complement strand
TAACTTTGGACCAAGAGAACAAATTATTCTTTTATATTACATAGAATGGGGAGTAGTTAAAATTAAGCAATATAACTTCAATCATCAATATTTGTGTAATTTTCATTAAAACCATCTCATTTATAACATTTTTATTTAAATTCAATTAATATTTTATAATCCGGACTTCCGGTTTGGGACCGAGCCTAGAGCAGATCGCAAGCAGCAGCTCCATACCCAACCGCAGAAAACCAAGAAAAACAGGGACTCCCAGGAGCTTGAACTCACACAACATCCCAGGTAAGGAAAAAGCAGCACTCACCCCAAACAGGGAGCAACAGGGACCCACTGGGACCCAGGAATTCGCTCCTGGCCTGGAGCAGGCTCCATCCTGTCTGGGCCCGAGCACTCGCGGATCCCAGGAGGCAGCTCTGCACCCAATCTCGCAGACTCCAGAGGAAGCGGGGCTCACAGGACCTCTGCACCTAGCAGGGTCTTGGGCTAGGAGGTGGCAGTGCTTGCCCCCAAACAGGGAGTGGCTAGGACCCACTGGGACCCAGGAGTTCACTCCAGGGCCCGGAGCGTGGGTTCCTTCCGGTCTGTGCCAGAGCAGATCCCGGGAGTCAGCTCTGCACCCAATCTCACAGAACCTAGAGGGAGCGGGGCTCTCCGTGGCTCAAGCTAGCTCAAGCAGTTTCTTAGGCTAGGAGGTGGCAGTGCTCGCCCCCAATCAGGGAGCAACAGGGACCCACTGGGACCCAGGAATTCGCTCCTGGCCTGGAGCGGGCTCCATCCGGTCTGGGCCCGAGCACTCGCGGATCCCGGGAGGCAGCTCTGCACCCAATCTCACAGAACCTAGAGGGAGCGGGGCTCTCCGTGGCTCAAGCTAGCTCAAGCAGTTTCTTAGGCTAGGAGGTGGCAGTGCTCGCCCCCAATCAGGGAGCAACTGGGACCCACTGGGACCCACTGGGACTCATTGGGATCCAGGAATCCGCTCCTGACCCGGAGCCCCGGCCCCTTCTGGTTTCCACCTGAGCACCGAGCACATCTTGGGCCTCATCTCTAACTCAAGCAGCAAAACCCATCCCAAACAGTTCTGCCACAACCTAGATAATAGGAAAGACAGGCCCCAGTCAGAGACAGCACAGATAGCACAAAGGTGATCCAGATGGCAAAAGGCAAGCACAAGAACACAAGCACCAGCAACCCAAGGTACTTGCCATTATCAGAACCTAGTTCTCCCACATTAGAAAGTCCTGAACTCCCCATATCACCAGGAAAACAAGAACCAGATCTAAAATCATTTCTAATGATGATGCTAGAGGACTACAAGAAGGAAGTAAATAACACTATCAAAAAACTTGAGGAGAACACAGGAAAACAGGATGAAGTCCTTAAAGAAACACAAAAATCCTTTAAAGAATTACAAGAAAACACAAACAAACAGATGAAGGAATTGAACAAAACCATCCAGGACATAAAAATGGAAGTGGAAACAATAAAGAAATCACAAAGAGAGACTATCCTGGAGATAGAAAACCTAAAAAAGAAATCAGGAGTCATAGACACAAGCATTACCAACAGAATACAAGAGATAGAAGAAAGAATCTCAGGTGCAGAAGATACCTTAGAAAATATCGACACAACTATCAAAGAAAATGTAAAATGCAAAAAGTTGCTATCTCAAAATATCCAGGAAATCCAGGACACAATGAGAAGACCAAACCTAAGGATAATAGGTATAGATGAGAGTGAAGATTCCCAACTTAAAGGGCCAGTAAATATCTTCAACAAAATTATTGAGGAAAACTTCCCTAACCTAAGGAATGAGATGCCCATAAACACACAAGAAGCCTACAGAACACCAAACAGACTAGATCAAAAAAGAAATACCTCCTGTCACATAATAATCAAGACTCAAAATGTACAAAACAAAGACAGAATTTTAAAAGCAGTAAGGGAAAAAGGCCAAATAACATATAAAGGCAAACCTATCAGAATTACACCTGACTTCTCACCAGATACTATAAAAGCCAGAAGATCCTGGACAAATATCATACAAACCCTAAGAGAACATAAATGCCAGCCCAAGCTACTTTACCCAGCAAAACTCTCAATTACCATAGACGGAGAAACTAAGATATTCCATGACAAAACTGAATTTACACAGTATCTTCCCACAAATCCAGCTTTACAAAGGATAATAGCAGGAAAGCTCCAATACAAGGAGGGCAATCATACCCCAGAAAGAGCAAGAAAATAATCCTTTTCCATCAAACCCAAAAGAAGATAACCACACAAACGATGTCTCCACTATTAGCAAAAATGACAGGAAGCAAGAACACCCTCTCCTTAATATCTCTTAACATCAATGGACTCAATTCCCCAATAAAAAGGCATAGGCTAACGGACTGGATACGCAAACAGGACCCAGATTTTTGCTGCTTACAGGAAACCCACCTCAGTGACAAAGACAGACACTACCTTAGAGTAAAAGGTTGGAAAACAATTTTTCAAGCAAATGGCACTAAGAAACAAGCGGGAGTAGCCATTCTAATATCGAATAAAATCAACTTTCAACTTAAAACTATCAAAAAGGATAAAGGAAGGGCATTTCATAATTGTCAAAGGAAAAGTCAACCAACATGAACTCTCAATTCTGAATATCTATGCGCCAAATACAAGAGCATCGAATTTCATAAAAGAAACCTTACTAAAGCTCAAAACACACATTGCACCTCACATAATAATAGTGGGAGACTTCAACACCCCACTCTCAGCAATGGATAAATCATGGAAACAGAAACTAAATAGAGATACAGTAAAACTCACAGAAGTTATGAACCAAATGGACTTAACAGATATCTATAGAACATTTCACCCTAAAACAAAAGAATATACCTTTTTCTCAGCACCTCATGGTACCTTCTCCAAAATAGACCATATAATTGGGCACAAGACAGGCCTCAACAGATACAAGAAAACTGAAATAATTCCCTGCATCCTATCAGATCACCATGGTCTAAGGCTGGTCTTCAAAAATGACAAAGAGAATGGAAAGCCCACATTTACATGGAAACTGAACAATACCCTACTCCTTGATAATCAGGTAAGGGAAGAAATAAAGAAAGAAATTAAAAACTTTTTAGAATTTAATGAAAATGATGACACATCATACCAAAATTTATGGGATACAATGAAAGCAGTGCTAAGAGGAAAATTCATAGCTCTAAGTGCCTACAAAAAGAAACTGGAGGGAGCATACACTAACAGCTTGACAGAGCACCTGAAAGACCTAGAACAAAAAGAAGCTAATACACCCAAGAGGAGTAGAAGGCAGGAAATAATTAAACTCAGGGCTGAAATCAACCAAATTGAAACAAAAAGAACTATCCAAAGAATCAATAAAACAAGGAGCTGGTTCTTTGAGAAAATCAACAAGATAGATAAACCCTTAGCTAGACTAATCAGAGGGCAGAGAGACAGTATCCAAATTAATAAAATCAGAACTCAAAAGGGGGACATAACAACAGAAACTGAGGAAATTAAAAAAATCATCAGATCCTACTACAAAAGCCTATATTCAACAAAATTGGAAAATTTGGATGAAATGGACAATTTCCTAGACAAATACCAGTTGCCAATGTTAAATCAGGACCAGATAAACCATCTAAACAGTCCCATAACCCCAAAAGAAATAGAAGCAGTCATTAAAAGTCTCCCTACAAAGAAAAGCCTGGGACCAGACGGTTTTAGTGCAGAATTCTATCAGACCTTCAAGGAAGACCTAATCCCAATTCTTTTCAAACTATTCCACAAAATAGAAACAGAAGGTACACTACCCAACTCATTCTTTGAAGCCACAATTACACTCATACCTAAGCCACACAAAGACCCAACAAAGAAAGAGAACTTCAGGCCAATCTCCCTTATGAACATTGATGCAAAATTACTCAATAAAATTCTAGCGAACCGAATTCAAGAACACATCAAAACAATTATCCATCACGATCAAGTTGGTTTCATCCCAGGAATGCAGGGTTGGTTCAATATTCGGAAATCCATCAATGTAATCCATTATATAAACAAACTCAAAGAAAAAAACCACATGATCATCTCACTAGATGCTGAGAAAGCATTTGACAAAATTCAACACCCCTTCATGATAAAAGTCTTGGAAAGGTCAGGAATTCAAGGTCCATACCTAAACATAGTAAAAGCAATTTACAGCAAACCAGTAGCCAGCATTAAACTAAATGGAGAGAAACTTGAAGCAATCCCACTAAAATCAGGGACTAGGCAAGGCTGCCCACTCTCCCCCTACTTATTTAATATAGTATTGGAAGTCCTAGCCAGAGCAATTAGGCAACACAAGGAGGTCAAAGGGATACAAGTTGGAAAGGAAGAAGTCAAAATCTCACTATTTGCAGATGATATGATAGTATACTTAAGTGACCCCAAAACTTCCACCAGAGAACTCCTAAACCTGGTAAACAACTTTAGCAAAGTGGCTGGATATAAAATTAACTCAAGCAAATCAGTAGCCTTCCTCTACTCAAAAGATAAACTGGCTGAGAAAGAAATTATGGAAATGACACCCTTCAAAATAGTCACAGATAATATAAAATACCTTGGTGTGAACCTAACCAAGCAAGTAAAAGACCTGTATGACAAGAACTTCATTCCCCTGAAGAAAGAAATCGAAGCCGATCTCAGAAGATGGAAAGATCTCCCATGCTCATGGATTGGAAGGATTAATATAGTAAAAATGGCTATTTTGCCAAAAGCCATCTACAGATTTAATGCAATCCCCATCAAAATTCCCACTCAATTCTTCTCAGAGATAGAAAGAGCAATCTTAAAATTTATTTGGAATAACAAAAAACCCAGGATTGCGAAAACTACTCTCAGCAATAAAAGAACTTCTGGAGGAATCACCATCCCCGACTTCAAGCTGTACTACAAAGCAATAGTGATAAAAACTGCATGGTATTGGAACAGAGACAGACAGGAGGATCAGTGGAATAGAATAGAAGACCCAGAAATGAACCCCATACCTATGGTAACTTAATCTTTGACAAAGGGGCTAAAACCATCGAATGGAAAAAAGATAGCATTTTCAACAAATGGTGCTGGTCCAACTGGTGGTCAGCATGTAGAAAAATGAAAATTGATCCATACTTATCTCCTTGTACAAAGCTCAATTCCAAGTGGATTAAGGACCTCCACCTAAAACCAGCCACACTGAAACTAATAGAAGAGAAACTGGGAAAAAGCCTGGAATACATAGGCACAGGGAAAAAGTTCCTGAACAGAACGCCAATGGCCTGTGCTCTAAGACCAAAAATTGACAAATGGGACCGCATAAAGCTGCAAAGCTTCTGTAAAACAAAGGACACAGTCAATAGGACAGAGCGGCAACCAACAGATTGGGAAAAGATATTCACCAACCCTACATCTGATAAAGGGCTAATATCCAAGGTATACAAAGAACTGAAGAAATTAGACTCTAGACAATCAAAGAACCCTATTAAAAAATGGAGCACAGACCTGAACAAAGAATTCTCAACTGAGGAAGCTCGAATGGTTGAGAAGCACCTAAAGAAGTGTTCAGCATCCCTAGTCATCAGGGAAATGCAAATGAAAACAACACTGAGATTCCACCTCACACCAGTCAGAATGGCTAAGATCAAAAACACAGGTGACAGTACATGTTGGCAAGGATATGGAGAAAGAGGAACACTCCTCCACTGTTGGTGGGATTGTAAACTGGTACAACCACTATGGAAGGCAGTCTGGCGGTATCTCAGAAAATTGAACATAGCGTTACCTAGGGACCCAGCTATACCACTCCTGGGCATATACCCAAAAGAAGTTTCAACATACAACAGGGACACATGCTCCACCATGTTCATAGCAGCCTTATTTATAATAGCCAGAAGTTGGAAAGAACCCAGATGCCCTTCAACAGAAGAATGGATGCAAAAAATGTGGTACATTTATACAATGGAGTACTACTCAGCTATTAAAAACAATCAGTTCACAAAATTCCTAGGCAAATGGATGGAGCTGGAAAATATCATCTTGAGTGAGATGACCCAATCTCAAAGGAACATACATGGTATGCACTCACTGATAAGTGGATATTAGCCCAAAAGCTCACAATTTCTAAGAATCTTCATATAGACCACATAAAACTCACATAGAAGAAGGAAGACCAAAGTATGAATGCGTTGGTCCTTTTTAGAAGGAGCATCAAAAGTTTCAACCAGAACTCCCAAAGTCTAAACCACCAACCAGAGAGCACAAAGGGAGGGACTCACGCACCTGTATAGGGAATTGAGGGTGACCTTGTTAGACTCCAGTGAAAGTGGAGGGCCAAGGTCCCCAAAAGTTTGGATCCCCTACTGTGTTGGAATTCGAGAGCAGGGAGATGGGACTGGGAGGATGTTTGGAGCACACCATCACAAAAATTAGGAGGA
>NW_021613302.1:0-1965 GCF_004785775.1 Grammomys surdaster | reverse complement strand
TTTTCATATTTTGGTGAAAAATAGAGCTTCCTTGTGCGCTTGTATAAGAGTTATCTGGAGGGTAATTTAAAGAGATGTAAATTAATACCATTAATAAAGGGAGCCTCAAAGACACCTAGATTAGACTTTGTTATGTTGTTCACTCTTAGGGGAAACATTTCAAGAAGTAGAGTAAAATGGGAAACCAAAAGCCCAAAATGGAGGGGTTCAAATATAGTGTTCACAACAGGGTATCAGGAAGTAGAATGGAGTTAAATCATGTATACAAAGATACTAAATGGAAGTAACTGAGAATTGACCAGGGGGAAATATCCTCCACAGCTAGTGATTCTCTCTGTAGATTTTCAGTTGAGAAAGGTATGGTTTATATTATATAGGCCTTTTAATGCTGCAGTTATTTGTTTTTTCATTTGGACAAAAGAAGATATGATCTGACTCAAATGGCCAAGAAATGGACGGGGATGGCTGCTGTCAGTGGTCAACATGACTACATACATTGTGAACTAAAATCCATAAATGGGAGAAAAATCAGAGATCCAGATCATGGGCTAGAAAACAGAGGGTTTTTGTAAAAATCATGCTATGGTATTACAGTAAATTTGGATAGAGATCTTGAGAATACTGGCTCTGAAAAGCTTTGTGCTTATGCATGATAGTATACATCTTTTATCCCAAGAGAGAGAGGCAAGGTAATTTCTGAGTTCAAGGCAAACCTAGAAAAAAGAAAGAAAAGAATAGTTTTCTTCATTTGGTTAAATAAAGAAAATATTAGTTCCAACCATGATAGTGCACAAATCAAGTGTGTGAGACAAGCAGATCTCTGGATTCAAGGTTAGTCTAGATATCATGTTCCATGACAGCAATACTTAGTCATTGAGCAAACCATTAAGACTAGGTTGCTGGGATAAATGCGATTGAACTAGTGGCCATGTTCCAGCACAAGCAACTGGTAGAACTTTGAAGTTTTGGGCATGTTGCTATGGCTTTAGAATCCAGAATAGTAGAATTTACTTAGATATATGAATCAAGTTAGCTTGAGCTAAGAAACTGCCAGTGAGTTAGAAAATGTCATTGTTGAGGTATAATATATTGGAAGTATTTTATGAGAGTACCAAGAAGCTGTGTTCCAGAGATAGCCCTCCTGCAGGCAGCCAGATAATTTGTAAGAATTTTCCAGGTGGTACTGAAGGAAAGAAGTGATACTGAAGAGCAGTTGAGTCCTGGTACTGTGAATGGCTAGGTAAGGCCATTGGAGAAATTACTGCTTCATTGTCTGTTGAAGTCCAAGGAATGAAAGTTGTTATACAATGAAGTTGAGGATTGGTACCTTGAGGACTGCCTAGCAGAGGCTCATGGTGAAAGTTGTGCCTGGTGGAAGCAGAAGAACTGGGTGTATTTGAGAGTCCAGTAAAATGGGATGACCACAAGGAAGAGCAGCAACTGTGGAGTACTATTGGCAGGAGATTATGGTCACACAGAAACTAGATCTGTAAGGTGAAACCCAGGTTCTTTTTGTAAGAGGCCAGATGATCCTCAGTGAACCCTGTGGTGTGCATGTTGAGAAAAGCAGGTATCAGGGATTGGAACCAGCACAAGACAAAAGTGACAGATTTTTTTATACAGCACCAGTGGATTATAGTTTGCAAACCTGAAAAGAGTTGGACATGAATAAAGTCAATGCAGGAATTGAAATTTTTGAAGTAGGATTTTTGGCTTCATTTGAAGGAGTATCATCACTGTGAAGTTTTGAAATGTTTCTATATACCCTATGATGTTGCACATATGTGATCTGATGTTAAGCTTTCATTAGATGCTGGAATGAATTTTAGAGAGTTCAGGAAGAGAAAAGGACGTTTAAGATTCTGAGCTTTGCTGAGTCTTGACCTGAGTTTGTTTATTTTGGCATTGGATAGTTTCTAAGGTCCTATGGCTTGGTATAGCCCCCATAATCTCATTTTTTTTTTT
>NW_021613301.1:0-2596 GCF_004785775.1 Grammomys surdaster | reverse complement strand
TCATGTTCATTTATTTCTTACTTACTATTGTCTATGACTGATGACTAATGATATTTCTCCTTTTTATATTTCTGATTTACTATGAACTCTGACTGATGACTATTGATTAATCAAGTTCCTTTGTTTCTGATTTACTGTTATCCTCGAATGCTGAATATTGATTATTCATGTTCATTTATTTCTGACTTACTATTACCTATGACTGATGAGTAGTGATATTTCTGCTTTGTTTATTTCCACTTTCCCATGAACTCAGACTGATAAGGATTGATTAATCAAGTTCATTTTTTCTGATTTACTATTATCCAAGATTGCTGAATGTTGATTATTCATGTTCATTTATTTTTGACTTACTATTTCCTATGACTGATGACTATTGATATTTCAGCTTTATATATTTCTGATTTCCTGTTAACTATGACATATGACTATTGGTTGTTCATGTTCATTTATTTATGAATTAATGTTATCCTCGAATGGTTATTATTGATTATTCGTGTTCATTTATTTCTGACTTATTATTTTCTATGACTGATGACTAATGTTATTTCACATTTATATATTTCAGATTTACTATGAACGCTGACTGATGTCTGTTGATCAATTCAGTTTGTTTGTTTTTGATTTACTATTATCCACGAATGCTGAATGTTGATTATTCATGTTAATCTATTTCTGACTTACTATTATTTATGACTGATGAGTAATAATATTTAACATTTAGATATTTCTGAATTACTCTGAACTCTGACTGATGACTATTGATTATTCCTGTCCATTTATTTCCTATTGACTATTATCCACGAATGCTGAATATTGATTATTCATGTTCATTTATTTCTGACTTACTATTAGCTATGACTGATGACTATTCATATTTCAGCTTTATATGTTTCTGATTTCCTATTAACTATGACATATGACTATTGGTTGTTCATGTTCATTTTTTCTGAATTACTATTATCCACGAATTGTTATTATTGATTATTCATGTTCAATTATTTCTGACTTACTATTATTTATGACTAATGACCTTTGATTATTCAGCTTATTTTTTCTTGTTTACAATTATCTATGACTGATGACTATTGATTAATCAATTTCATTTGTTTATGATTTACTATTTTCTGTGAATGCTGAATAATGATTATTCATGTTCAATTAATTCTGACTTACTATTATCTATGACTGATGACTATTGATATTTCAGTTTTATACATTTCTGATTTCCTATTAAATATGACATAAGACTATTTGTTGTTCATGTTCATTTATTTCTGAATTACTAATAACCATGAATTGTTATTATTGATTATTCATGTTCCTTTATTCTGACTTACTATTATCTATGACTGATGACTTTTGATATTTCAGCTTTATTTATTTCTTGATTACAATAAACTCTAAGTGATTACTATTGATTATCCAATTTCATTTATTTCTGATTTACTATTATCCACGAATGCTGAATATTGATTATTCATGTTCATTTATTTCTGACTTACTATTTTCTATGACTGATGACTATTGATATTTCAGCTTTATTTTTTTCTTGTTTACAATTAACTATGACTGATGACTAATTATTAATCAATTTCATTTATTTCTGATTTACTATTATCCACGAATGCTGAATATTGATTATTCATGTTCATTTATTTCTGACTTACTATTTTCTATGACTGATGACTATTCATATTTCAGCTTTATTTTTTTCTTGTTTACACTTAACTATGACTGATGACTATTTATTAATCAATTTCATTTATTTCTGATTAACTATTTTTCACGAATGCTGAATAAATGTCATTCATGTTCATTTATTTCTGACTTACTATTATCTATGACTGATGACTATTGATATTTCAGCTTCATATATTTCTGATTAACTATGAACTCTGACTGATGAGTATCGATTAATCAAGTTCATTATTTCTGATTTACTCTTATCCACAAATGCTGAATATAGATTATTCATGTTCATTAATTTCTGACATACTATTATCTATGACTGATGACTATTGATTTTTCAGCTTTTATATTTCTGATTTCCTATTAACTATGATATATGACTATTGGTTGTTCATGTTCATTTATTTCTGAACTACTATTATCCACGAATTGTTATTATTGAGTATTCATGTTCATTTATTTCTGACTTACTATTATCTATGACTGATGATTTTTATATTTCAGCTTTATTTATTTCTGCTTTCCAAAAAACTCTAAATGATGACTATTGATTAATCAAGTTCACTTGTTTCTGATTTACTATTATCCATGAAGGATGAATGTTGATTATTTATGTTCAATTATTTCTGACTTACTGTTATCTATGACTGATGAATAATGATATTTCACCTTAATATATTTCTGATTTACTATGAACTCTGATTTATGGATATTGATTATTCATGTCCATTTATTTCTAATTTACTATTATCCATGAAGGCTGGATGTTGATTATTCATGTTCAATTATTTCTGACTTACTGTTATCTATGACTGATGAATAATCAAATTTCACCTTTATATATTTCTGATTTACTATGAACTCTCATTGATGACTATTGATTATTCATGTCCGTTTATTTCTG
>NW_021613300.1:0-1440 GCF_004785775.1 Grammomys surdaster | reverse complement strand
GATGACTATTGATTAATCAAGTTCATTTGTTTCTGATTTACTATTATGCACGAATGCTGAATGTTGATTATTCATGTTCATTTATTTCTGACTTTCTATTATCTATGACTGATGACGAATGATATTTTACCTTTATATATATCTGATTTACTATGAACTCTGACTGATGAGTATTGATTAATCAAGTTCGTTTGTTCCTGATTTACTGTTATCCACGAATGCTGAATATTGATTATTCATGTTCATTTATTTCTGACTTAATATTTTCTATGACTGATGACTAATGACATTTCACCTTTATATATTTCTGATTTCCTTTTAACTATGACATATGACTATTGGTTGTTCATGTTCACTTATTTCTGAATTACTATTATCCACGAATTGTTATTATTGATTATTCATGTTCATTTATTTCTGATGACTATTGATATTTCATCTTTATTTTTTTCTTGTTTACAATTAACTATGACTGATGACTATTGATTAATCAATTTCATTTATTTCTGATTTACTATTATCCACGAATGCCGAATGTCGATTATTCATGTTCATTAATTTCTGACTTACTATTATCTATGACTGATGACCAATGATATTGCACTTTTATATATTTCTGATTTACTATGAACTCTGACTGATGACTATTGATTATTTGTGTACATTTATTTCTGATTGAATATTATCCACGTATGCTGAATGTTGATGATTCATGTTCATTTATTTCTGTCTTACTGTTATCTATGACTGATGACTAATGTTATTTCACCTATATATATCTGATTACTATGAACTATGACTGATGACTATTGATTAATCAAGTTCATTTGTTTTTGATTTACTATTATCCATGAATACTGAATGTTGATTATTCATGTTCATTTATTTCTGTCTTACTATTTTCTATGACTGATGACTATTGATATTTCAGCTTTATACATTTCTGATTTCCTATTAACTATGACATATGACTATTGATTGTTCATGTTCATTTATTTCTGAATCACTATTATCCACGAATCATGATTATTGATTATTCATGCTCATTTATTTCTGACTCACTATTATCTATGTCGGATGATTAATGATATTTCACCTTTATTTATTTCTGATTTACTATGAACTCTGACTGATGATTATTGATTAATCAAGTTTGTTTATTTCTGATTTAATATTATCAACGAGTGCTGATTGTTTATTATTCATGTTCATTTATTTCTTACTTACTATTATCTACGACTGATGACTAATGATATTTCTCCTTTTTATATTTCTTATTTACTATGAACTGTGACTGCTGACTATTGATTAATCAAGTTCCTTTGTTTCTGATTTACTGTTATCCTCGAATGCTGAATATTGATTATTCATGTTCATTTATTTCTGACTTACTATTATCTATGACTGATGAGTAGTGATATTTCTGCTGTGTTTATTTCC